>NW_027675409.1:282500-295000 GCF_965601325.2 Salmo salar
TGTGTGTGTGTGTTGTCGGTGTGTGTGTGTGTGTTGTCGGTGTGTGTGTGTGTGTGTGTGTTGTCGGTGTGTGTGTGTGTGTTGTCGGTGTGTGTATGTGTGTGTTGTCGGTGTGTGTGTGTGTTGTCGGTGTGTGTGTGTGTGTTGTCGGTGTGTGTGTGTGTGTGTTGTCGGTGTGTGTGTGTGTGTTGTCGGTGTGTGTGTGTGTGTGTGTGTTGTCGGTGTGTGTGTGTGTGTTGTCGGTGTGTGTGTGTGTGTTGTCGGTGTGTGTGTGTGTGTTGTCGGTGTGTGTGTGTGTGTTGTCGGTGTGGGTGTGTGTTGTCGGTGTGTGTGTGTGTTGTCGGTGTGTGTGTGTGTGTGTGTTGTCGGTGTGTGTGTGTGTGTGTGTGTTGTCGGTGTGTGTGTGTTGTCGGTGTGTGTGTGTGTGTGTGTTGTGTTGTCGGTGTGTGTGTGTGTGTGTGTGTTGTCGGTGTGTGTGTGTGTGTGTTGTCGGTGTGTGTGTGTGTGTGTTGTCGTGTGTGTGTGTGTGTGTGTTGTCGGTGTGTGTGTGTGTGTGTTGTCGGTGTGTGTGTGTGTGTGTGTGTGTTGTCGGTGTGTGTGTGTTGTGGGTGTGTGTGTGTGTGTGTTGTCTGTGTGTGTGTGTTGCTGGTGTTTTGTGTGTGTGTGTTGTCGATGTGTGTGTGTGTGTGTTGTCGGTGTGTGTGTGTGTGTGTGTGTGTGTGTGTGTGTTGTCGGTGTGTGTGTGTGTGTTGTCGGTGTGTGTGTGTGTGTTGTGTGTGTGTGTTGTCGGTGTGTGTGTGTGTGTGTTGTCGGTGTGTGTGTGTGTGTGTTGTCGGTGTGTGTGTGTGTGTGTTGTCGGTGTGTGTGTGTGTGTGTTGTCGGTGTGTGTGTGTTGTCGGTGTGTGTGTGTGTGTGTTGTCGGTGTGTGTGTGTGTTGTCGGTGTGTGTGTGTGTGTGTGTTGTCGGTGTGTGTGTGTGTGTGTGTTGTCGGTGTGTGTGTGTGTGTGTTGTCGGTGTGTGTGTGTGTGTTGTCGGTGTGTGTGTGTGTGTGTGTGTTGTCGGTGTGTGTGTGTGTGTTGTCGGTGTGTGTATGTGTGTGTTGTCGGTGTGTGTGTGTGTTGTCGGTGTGTGTGTGTGTGTTGTCGGTGTGTGTGTGTGTGTGTTGTCGGTGTGTGTGTGTGTGTTGTCGGTGTGTGTGTGTGTGTGTGTGTTGTCGGTGTGTGTGTGTGTGTGTTGTCGGTGTGTGTGTGTGTTGTCTGTGTGTGTGTGTGTGTGTTGTCGGTGTGTGTGTGTGTGTTGTCGGTGTGTGTGTGTGTGTGTTGTCAGTGTGTGTGTGTGTGTGTGTTGTCGGTGTGTGTGTGTGTGTGTTGTCGGTGTGTGTGTGTGTGTGTGTGTTGTCGGTGTGTGTGTGTTGTGGGTGTGTGTGTGTGTGTGTTGTCTGTGTGTGTGTGTTGCTGGTGTTTGTGTGTGTGTGTGTTGTCGATGTGTGTGTGTGTGTGTTGTCGGTGTGTGTGTGTGTGTGTGTGTGTGTGTGTGTGTGTGTTGTCGGTGTGTGTGTGTGTGTTGTCGGTGTGTGTGTGTGTGTTGTGTGTGTGTGTTGTCGGTGTGTGTGTGTGTGTGTTGTCGGTGTGTGTGTGTGTGTGTTGTCGGTGTGTGTGTGTGTGTGTTGTCGGTGTGTGTGTGTGTGTGTTGTCGGTGTGTGTGTGTTGTCGGTGTGTGTGTGTGTGTGTTGTCGGTGTGTGTGTGTGTTGTCGGTGTGTGTGTGTGTGTGTGTTGTCGGTGTGTGTGTGTGTGTGTGTTGTCGGTGTGTGTGTGTGTGTGTTGTCGGTGTGTGTGTGTGTGTTGTCGGTGTGTGTGTGTGTGTGTGTGTTGTCGGTGTGTGTGTGTGTGTTGTCGGTGTGTGTATGTGTGTGTTGTCGGTGTGTGTGTGTGTTGTCGGTGTGTGTGTGTGTGTTGTCGGTGTGTGTGTGTGTGTGTTGTCGGTGTGTGTGTGTGTGTTGTCGGTGTGTGTGTGTGTGTGTGTGTTGTCGGTGTGTGTGTGTGTGTTGTCGGTGTGTGTGTGTGTTGTCTGTGTGTGTGTGTGTGTGTTGTCGGTGTGTGTGTGTGTGTTGTCGGTGTGTGTGTGTGTGTTGTCGGTGTGGGTGTGTGTTGTCGGTGTGTGTGTGTGTTGTCAGTGTGTGTGTGTGTGTGTTGTCGGTGTGTGTGTGTGTGTTGTCGGTGTGTGTGTGTGTGTGTTGTCGGTGTGTGTGTGTGTGTGTTTTCGGTGTGTGTGTGTGTGTGTTGTCGGTGTGTGTGTGTGTTGTCGGTGTGTGTGTGTTGTCGGTGTGTGTGTGTGTTGTCGGTGTGTGTGTGTGTGTGTTGTCGGTGTGTGTGTGTGTGTGTCTGTTGTCGGTGTGTGTGTGTGTGTGTGTTGTCGGTGTGTGTGTGTGTGTGTTGTAGGTGTGTGTGTGTGTGTTGTCGGTGTGTGTGTGTGTGTGTTGTCGGTGTGTGTGTGTGTTGTGTGTGTGTGTGTTGTCGGTGTGTGTGTGTGTGTGTGTGTTGTCGGTGTGTGTGTGTGTTGTCGGTGTGTATGTGTGTGTGTGTTGTCGGTGTGTGTGTGTGTGTGTGTGTGTGTGTGTTGTCGGTGTGTGTGTGTGTGTGTTGTCGGTGTGTGTGTGTGTGTGTGTGTGTGTGTGTGTGTTGTCGGTGTGTGTGTGTGTTGTCGGTGTGTGTGTGTGTGTGTTGTCGGTGTGTGTGTGTTGTGTCTGTTGTCGGTGTGTGTGTGTTGTCGGTGTGTGTGTGTGTGTGTTGTAGGTGTGTGTGTGTGTGTTGTCGGTGTGTGTGTGTGTGTGTTGTCGGTGTGTGTGTGTGTTGTGTGTGTGTGTGTTGTCGGTGTGTGTGTGTGTGTGTGTGTGTGTGTGTTGTCGGTGTGTGTGTGTGTTGTCGGTGTGTATGTGTGTGTGTGTTGTCGGTGTGTGTGTGTGTGTGTGTGTGTGTGTGTGTGTTGTCGGTGTGTGTGTGTGTGTGTGTTGTCGGTGTGTGTGTGTTTGTGTGTGTGTGTGTGTGTTGTCGGTGTGTGTGTGTGTGTGTTGTCGGTGTGTGTGTGTTGTCAGTGTGTGTGTGTGTGTGTGTTGTCGGTGTGTGTGTGTGTTGTTGGTGTGTGTGTGTGTGTGTGTGTTGTCGGTGTGTGTGTGTTGTCGGTGTGTGTGTGTGTGTGTTGTCGGTGTGTGTGTGTGTGTGTTGTCTGTGTGTGTGTGTGTGTTGTCGGTGTGTGTGTGTTTGTGTGTTGTCGGTGTGTGTGTGTGTGTGTTGTCGGTGTGTGTGTGTGTGTGTTGTCGGTGTGTGTGTGTGTTGTCGGTGTGTGTGTGTGTGTGTGTGTGTGTGTGTGTGTGTGTGTTGTCGGTTTGTGTGTGTGTTGTCGGTGTGTATGTGTGTGTGTGTTGTCGGTGTGTGTGTGTGTGTTGTCGGTGTGTGTGTGTGTGTGTTGTCGGTGTGTGTGTGTGTGTTGTCGGTGTGTGTGTGTGTGTGTGTGTTGTCGGTGTGTGTGTTTGTGTTGTCGGTGTGTGTGTGTGTTGTCTGTGTGTGTGTGTGTGTTGTCGGTGTGTGTGTGTGTGTTGTCGGTGTGTGTGTGTGTGTTGTCGGTGTGTGTGTGTGTGTGTTGTCGGTGTGTGTGTGTGTGTGTTGTCGGTGTGTGTGTGTGTGTGTTGTCAGTGTGTGTGTGTGTGTGTTGTCGGTGTGTGTGTGTGTGTGTTGTCGGTGTGTGTGTGTGTGTGTGTGTTGTCGGTGTGTGTGTGTTGTGGGTGTGTGTGTGTGTGTGTTGTCTGTGTGTGTGTGTTGCTGGTGTTTGTGTGTGTGTGTGTTGTCGATGTGTGTGTGTGTGTGTTGTCGGTGTGTGTGTGTGTGTGTGTGTGTGTGTGTGTGTGTTGTCGGTGTGTGTGTGTGTTGTCGGTGTGTGTGTGTGTGTTGTGTGTGTGTGTGTGTTGTCGGTGTGTGTGTGTGTGTGTTGTCGGTGTGTGTGTGTGTGTGTTGTCGGTGTGTGTGTGTGTGTGTTGTCGGTGTGTGTGTGTTGTCGGTGTGTGTGTGTGTGTGTTGTCGGTGTGTGTGTGTGTTTGTCGGTGTGTGTGTGTGTGTGTGTGTTGTCGGTGTGTGTGTGTGTGTGTGTTGTCGGTGTGTGTGTGTGTGTGTTGTCGGTGTGTGTGTGTGTGTTGTCGGTGTGTGTGTGTGTGTGTGTGTTGTCGGTGTGTGTGTGTGTGTTGTCGGTGTGTGTATGTGTGTGTTGTTGGTGTGTGTGTGTGTTGTCGGTGTGTGTGTGTGTGTTGTCGGTGTGTGTGTGTGTGTGTTGTCGGTGTGTGTGTGTGTGTTGTCGGTGTGTGTGTGTGTGTGTTGTCGGTGTGTGTGTGTGTGTTGTCGGTGTGTGTGTGTGTGTTGTCGGTGTGTGTGTGTGTGTTGTCGGTGTGTGTGTGTGTGTTGTCGGTGTGGGTGTGTGTTGTCGGTGTGTGTGTGTGTGTGTGTTGCCGGTGTGTGTGTGTGTGTGTGTTGTCTGAGTGTGTGTGTGTGTGTGTGTGTGTGTTGTCGGTGTGTGTGTGTTGTCGGTGTGTGTGTGTGTGTGTGTGTGTGTTGTCGGTGTGTGTGTGTGTGTGTGTGTGTGTTGTCGGTGTGTGTGTGTGTGTGTTGTCGGTGTGTGTGTGTGTGTGTGTGTTGTCGGTGTGTGTGTGTTGTGGTGTGTGTGTGTGTGTGTTGTCTGTGTGTGTGTGTTGCTGGTGTTTGTGTGTGTGTGTGTTGTCGATGTGTGTGTGTGTGTGTTGTCGGTTGTGTGTGTGTGTGTGTGTGTGTGTGTGTGTTGTCGGTGTGTGTGTGTGTGTTGTCGGTGTGTGTGTGTGTGTTGTGTGTGTGTGTGTGTTGTCGGTGTGTGTGTGTGTGTGTTGTCGGTGTGTGTGTGTGTGTGTTGTCGGTGTGTGTGTGTGTGTGTTGTCGGTGTGTGTGTGTGTGTGTGTTGTCGTGTGTGTGTGTGTTGTCGGTGTGTGTGTGTGTGTGTGTTGTCGGTGTGTGTGTGTGTTGTCGGTGTGTGTGTGTGTGTGTGTTGTCGGTGTGTGTGTGTGTGTGTGTTGTCGGTGTGTGTGTGTGTGTGTTGTCGGTGTGTGTGTGTGTTGTCGGTGTGTGTGTGTGTGTGTGTGTTGTCGGTGTGTGTGTGTGTGTTGTCGGTGTGTGTATGTGTGTGTTGTCGGTGTGTGTGTGTGTTGTCGGTGTGTGGTGTGTGTGTTGTCGGTGTGTGTGTGGTGTGTGTTGTCGGTGTGTGTGTGTTGTGGGTGTGTGTGTGTGTGTGTGTGTTGTCTGTGTGTGTGTGTGTGTTGCTGGTGTTTGTGTGTGTGTGTTGTCGATGTGTGTGTGTGTGTGTTGTCGGTGTGTGTGTGTGTGTGTTGTGTGTGTGTGTGTTGTCGGTGTGTGTGTTGTCTGAGTGTGTGTGTGTGTGTGTTGTCGGTGTGTGTGTGTTGTCGGTGTGTGTGTGTGTGTTGTGTGTGTGTTGTCGGTGTGTGTGTGTGTTGTCGGTGTGTGTGTGTGTGTGTTGTCAGTGTGTGTGTGTGTGTGTTGTCGGTGTGTGTGTGTGTGTGTTGTCGGTGTGTGTGTGTGTGTTGTGGGTGTGTGTGTGTGTGTGGGTGTGTGTGTGTGTGTTGGCTGGTGTTTGTGTGTGTGTTGTCGATGTGTGTGTGTGTGTGTTGTCGGCGTGTGTGTGTGTGTGTGTGTGTGTGTGTGTGTGTGTTGTCGGTGTGTGTGTGTGTGTTGTCGGTGTGTGTGTGTGTGTGTGTGTTGTCGGTGTGTGTGTGTTGTGTGTGTGTGTGTGTGTGTGTTGTCTGTGTGTGTGTGTGTGTTGCTGGTGTTTGTGTGTGTGTGTGTTGTCGATGTGTGTGTGTGTGTGTGTTGTCGGTGTGTGTGTGTGTGTGTGTGTGTGTGTGTGTTGTCGGTGTGTGTGTGTGTGTGTTGTCGGTGTGTGTGTGTGTGTGTGTTGTCGGTGTGTGTGTGTGTGTGTTGTCAGTGTGTGTGTGTGTGTTGATGGTGTTTGTGTGTGTGTGTGTTGTCGATGTGTGTGTGTGTGTGTGTTGTCGGTGTGTGTGTGTGTGTGTGTGTGTGTGTGTTGTCGGTGTGTGTGTGTGTGTGTTGTCGGTGTGTGTGTGTGTGTGTGTTGTCTGAGTGTGTGTGTGTGTGTGTGTGTTGTCGGTGTGTGTGTGTTGTCGGTGTGTGTGTGTGTGTGTGTTGTCGGTGTGTGTGTGTGTGTGTGTGTGTGTTGTCGGTGTGTGTGTGTGTGTGTTGTCGGTGTGTGTGTGTGTGTGTTGTCAGTGTGTGTGTGTGTGTGTGTGTTGTCGGTGTGTGTGTGTGTGTGTTGTCGGTGTGTGTGTGTGTGTGTGTGTTGTCGGTGTGTGTGTGTTGTGGGTGTGTGTGTGTGTGTGTTGTCTGTGTGTGTGTGTGTGTTGCTGGTGTTTGTGTGTGTGTGTGTTGTCGATGTGTGTGTGTGTGTTGTCGGTGTGTGTGTGTGTGTGTGTGTGTGTGTGTGTGTGTGTGTGTTGTCGGTGTGTGTGTGTGTGTGTGTTGTCGGTGTGTGTGTGTGTGTGTGTTGTCGGTGTGTGTGTGTTGTGGGTGTGTGTGTGTGTGTGTTGTCTGTGTGTGTGTGTGTGTTGCTGGTGTTTGTGTGTGTGTGTTGTCGATGTGTGTGTGTGTGTGTTGTCGGTGTGTGTGTGTGTGTGTCTGTTGTGTGTGTGTGTGTTGTCGGTGTGTGTTGTCTGAGTGTGTGTGTGTGTGTGTGTTGTCGGTGTGTGTGTGTTGTCGGTGTGTGTGTGTGTGTTGTCGGTGTGTGTGTGTGTGTGTGTGTGTTGTCGGTGTGTGTGTGTGTGTGTTGTCGGTGTGTGTGTGTGTGTGTTGTCAGTGTGTGTGTGTGTGTGTGTTGTCGTGTGTGTGTGTGTGTGTTGTCGGTGTGTGTGTGTGTGTGTGTGTTGTCGGTGTGTGTGTGTTGTGGGTGTGTGTGTGTGTGTGTTGTCTGTGTGTGTGTGTTGCTGGTGTGTGTGTGTGTGTGTTGTCGATGTGTGTGTGTGTGTTGTCGGTGTGTGTGTGTGTGTGTGTGTGTGTGTGTGTGTGTGTGTGTTGTCGGTGTGTGTGTGTGTGTTGTCGGTGTGTGTGTGTGTTGTGTGGGTGTGTGTGTTGTCGGTGTGTGTGTGTGTGTTGTCGGTGTGTGTGTGTGTGTTGTCGGTGTGTGTGTGTGTGTTGTCGGTGTGTGTGTGTGTGTGTTGTCGGTGTGTGTGTGTGTGTGTTGTCAGTGTGTGTGTGTGTGTGTGTGTTGTCGTGTGTGTGTGTGTGTTGTCGGTGTGTGTGTGTGTGTGTGTGTTGTCGGTGTGTGTGTGTTGTGGGTGTGTGTGTGTGTGTGTTGTCTGTGTGTGTGTGTGTGTGTTGCTGGTGTTTGTGTGTGTGTGTGTGTTGTCGATGTGTGTGTGTGTGTGTTGTCGGTGTGTGTGTGTGTGTGTGTTGTGTGTGTGTGTGTTGTCGGTGTGTGTGTTGTCTGAGTGTGTGTGTGTGTGTGTGTGTTGTCGGTGTGTGTGTGTTGTCGGTGTGTGTGTGTGTGTGTGTTGTCGGTGTGTGTGTGTGTGTGTGTGTGTGTTGTCGGTGTGTGTGTGTGTGTGTTGTCGGTGTGTGTGTGTGTGTGTTGTCGGTGTGTGTGTGTTGTGGGTGTGTGTGTGTGTGTTGTCTGTGTGTGTGTGTGTGTTGCTGGTGTTTGTGTGTGTGTGTGTTGTCGATGTGTGTGTGTGTGTGTTGTCGGTGTGTGTGTGTGTGTGTGGTGTGTGTGTGTGTGTGTGTGTGTGTGTGTGTGTTGTCGGTGTGTGTGTGTGTGTGTGTGTGTGTTGTCTGTGTGTGTGTGTGTGTGTTGCTGGTGTTTGTGTGTGTGTGTGTTGTCGATGTGTGTGTGTGTGTGTTGTCGGTGTGTGTGTGTGTGTGTGTGTTGTGTGTGTGTGTGTTGTCGGTGTGTGTGTTGTCTGAGTGTGTGTGTGTGTGTGTTGTCGGTGTGTGTGTGTTGTCGGTGTGTGTGTGTGTGTGTGTTGTCGGTGTGTGTGTGTGTGTGTTGTCGGTGTGTGTGTGTTGTGGGTGTGTGTGTGTGTGTGTTGTCTGTGTGTGTGTGTTGCTGGTGTTTGTGTGTGTGTGTGTTGTCGATGTGTGTGTGTGTGTGTTGTCGGTGTGTGTGTGTGTGTGTGTGTGTGTGTGTGTGTGGTGTGTGTGTGTGTTGTCGGTGTGTGTGTGTGTGTGTTGTCGGTGTGTGTGTGTGTGTTGTGTGTGTGTGTGTGTTGTCGGTGTGTGTGTGTGTGTGTTGTCGGTGTGTGTGTGTGTGTGTTGTCGGTGTGTGTGTGTGTGTGTTGTCGGTGTGTGTGTGTGTGTGTTGTCGGGTGTGTGTGTGTGTGTTGTCGTGTGTGTGTGTGTGTGTGTTGTCGGTGTGTGTGTGTGTGTTGTCGGTGTGTGTGTGTGTGTGTTGTCGGTGTGTGTGTGTGTGTGTTGTCGGTGTGTGTGTGTGTGTTGTCGGTGTGTGTGTGTGTGTGTGTGTTGTCGGTGTGTGTGTGTGTGTTGTCGGTGTGTGTATGTGTGTGTTGTCGGTGTGTGTGTGTGTTGTCGGTGTGTGTGTGTGTGTGTTGTCGGTGTGTGTGTGTGTGTGTTGTCGGTGTGTGTGTGTGTGTGTTGTCGGTGTGTGTGTGTGTGTTGTCGGTGTGTGTGTGTGTGTGTGTGTTGTCGGTGTGTATGTGTGTGTTGTCGGTGTGTGTGTGTGTGTGTGTGTGTTGTCGGTGTGTGTGTGTGTGTGTTGTCGTGTGTGTGTGTGTGTGTTGTCGGTGTGTGTGTGTGTTGTCGGTGTGTGTGTGTGTGTTGTCGGTGTGTGTGTGTGTTGTCGGTGTGTGTGTGTGTTGTCGGTGTGTGTGTGTGTGTGTGTTGTCGGTGTGTGTGTGTGTTGTCGTGTGTGTGTGTGTGTTGTCGGTGTGTGTGTGTGTGTTGTCGGTGTGTGTGTGTGTGTGTTGTCAGTGTGTGTGTGTGTGTGTTGTCGGTGTGTGTCTGTTGTGTGTTGTCGGTGTGTGTGTGTGTGTGTTGTCGGTGTGTGTGTGTGTGTTGTCGGTGTGTGTGTGTGTTGTCGTGTGTGTGTGTTGTCGGTGTGTGTGTGTGTGTGTTGTCGGTGTGTGTGTGTGTGTTGTCGGTGTGTGTGTGTTGTCGGTGTGTGTGTGTGTGTGTGTTGTCGGTGTGTGTGTGTGTGTGTTGTCGGTGTGTGTGTGTGTGTGTGTGTGTTGTCGTGTGTGTGTGTGTGTGTTGTCGGTGTGTGTGTGTGTGTTGTCGGTGTGTGTGTGTGTGTGTGTTGTCGGTGTGTGTGTGTGTGTGTTGTCGGTGTGTGTGTGTGTGTGTTGTCGGTGTGTGTGTGTGTGTGTTGTCGGTGTGTGTGTGTTGTCGGTGTGTGTGTGTGTGTGTCGGTGTGTGTGTGTGTGTGTTGTCGGTGTGTGTGTGTGTGTGTGTTGTCGGTGTGTGTGTGTGTGTTGTCGGTGTGTGTGTGTGTGTGTTGTCGGTGTGTGTGTGTGTGTTGTCGGTGTGTGTGTGTGTGTGTTGTCGGTGTGTGTGTGTGTGTGTGTGTGTGTGTGTGTGTTGTCGGTGTGTGTGTGTGTGTGTGTGTGTGTTGTCGGTGTGTGTGTGTGTTGTCGGTGTGTTGTGTGTGTGTGTTGTCGGTGTGTGTGTGTGTGTGTGTGTGTGTGTGTGTGTGTTGTCGGTGTGTGTGTGTGTTGTCGGTGTGTGTGTGTGTGTGTTGTCGGTGTGTGTGTGTGTGTGTTGTGGTGTGTGTGTGTGTGTGTTGTCGGTGTGTGTGTGTGTGTGTGTGTGTGTGTGTGTGTGTGTGTTGTCGGTGTGTGTGTGTGTTGTCGGTGTGTTGTGTGTGTGTGTTGTCGGTGTGTGTGTGTGTGTGTGTGTGTGTGTGTGTGTGTGTGTTGTCGGTGTGTGTGTGTTGTCGGTGTGTGTGTGTGTTGTGTGTGTGTGTGTTGTCGGTGTGTGTGTGTGTGTGTTGTCGGTGTGTGTGTGTGTTGTCGGTGTGTGTGTTGTTGTGTGTGTGTGTGTGTGTGTGTTGTCGGTGTGTGTGTGTGTGTGTTGTCGGTGTGTGTGTGTGTGTGTGTGTGTGTGTGTTGTCGGTGTGTGTGTGTGTTGTCGGTGTGTGTGTGTGTGTGTTGTCGGTGTGTGTGTGTGTGTGTTGTCGGTGTGTGTGTGTGTGTGTTGTGTCGTGTGTGTGTTGTCGGTGTGTGTGTGTGTGTGTGTGTGTGTGTGTGTGTGTGTTGTCGGTGTGTGTGTGTGTTGTCGGTGTGTGTGTGTGTGTGTGTTGTCGGTGTGTGTGTGTGTGTGTTGTCGGTGTGTTTGTGTGTGTTGTCGGTGTGTGTGTGTTGTCGGTGTGTGTGTGTGTTGTGTGTGTGTGTGTTGTCGGTGTGTGTGTGTGTGTGTTGTCGGTGTGTGTGTGTGTTGTCGGTGTGTGTGTGTGTGTGTGTGTGTGTGTGTGTGTGTGTGTTGTCGGTGTGTGTGTTGTCTGAGTGTGTGTGTGTGTGTGTGTGTTGTCGGTGTGTGTGTGTTGTCGGTGTGTGTGTGTGTGTTGTCGGTGTGTGTGTGTGTGTGTGTGTGTGTGTTGTCGGTGTGTGTGTGTGTGTGTTGTCGGTGTGTGTGTGTGTGTGTTGTCAGTGTGTGTGTGTGTGTGTGTTGTCGGTGTGTGTGTGTGTGTGTTGTCGGTGTGTGTGTGTTGTCGGTGTGTGTGTGTTGTGGGTGTGTGTGTGTGTGTTGTCTGTGTGTGTGTGTGTGTTGCTGGTGTTGTGTGTGTGTGTGTGTTGTCGATGTGTGTGTGTGTGTGTTGTCGGTGTGTTTGTGTCTGTGTGTGTGTGTGTGTGTGTGTGTGTGTTGTCGGTGTGTGTGTGTGTGTGTGTTGTCGGTGTGTGTGTGTGTGTTGTGTGTGTGTGTGTGTTGTCGGTGTGTGTGTGTGTGTTGTCGGTGTGTGTGTGTGTGTGTTGTCGGTGTGTGTGTGTGTGTGTTGTCGGTGTGTGCGTGTGTGTGTTGTCGGTGTGTGTGTGTGTGTGTGTGTGTTGTCGGTGTGTGTGTGTGTGTGTTGTGTGTGTGTTGTTTGTGTGTGTGTGTGTTGTCGGTGTGTGTGTGTGTCTGTTGTCGGTGTGTGTGTGTTGTCGGTGTGTGTGTGTGTGTGTTGTCGGTGTGTGTGTGTGTGTGTGTCGGTGTGTGTGTGTGTGTGTTTTCGGTGTGTGTGTGTGTGTTGTCGGTGTGTGTGTGTGTGTGTTGTCGGTGTGTGTGTGTTGTCGGTGTGTGTGTGTGTTGTCGGTGTGTGTGTGTGTGTGTTGTCGGTGTGTGTGTGTGTGTCTGTTGTCGGTGTGTGTGTGTGTTGTCGGTGTGTGTGTGTGTGTGTTGTCGGTGTGTGTGTGTGTGTTGTCGGTGTGTGTGTGTGTGTTGTCGGTGTGTGTGTGTGTGTGTTGTGTGTGTGTGTGTTGTCGGTGTGTGTGTGTGTGTTGTCGGTGTGTGTGTGTGTTGTCGGTGTGTGTGTGTGTGTGTGTGTGTGTGTGTTGTCGGTGTGTGTGTGTGTGTGTGTGTTGTCGGTGTGTGTGTGTGTTGTCGGTGTGTGTGTGTGTGTGTTGTCGGTGTGTGTGTGTGTGTCTGTTGTCGGTGTGTGTGTGTGTTGTCGGTGTGTGTGTGTGTGTGTTGTCGGTGTGTGTGTGTGTGTTGTCGGTGTGTGTGTGTGTGTGTTGTCGGTGTGTGTGTGTGTGTGTTGTGTGTGTGTGTGTTGTCGGTGTGTGTGTGTGTGTGTTGTCGGTGTGTGTGTGTGTTGTCGGTGTGTGTGTGTGTGTGTGTGTGTGTGTGTTGTCGGTGTGTGTGTGTGTGTGTTGTCGGTGTGTGTGTGTGTGTGTTGTCAGTGTGTGTGTGTGTGTGTGTGTGTTGTCGGTGTGTGTGTGTGTGTGTTGTCGGTGTGTGTGTGTGTGTGTGTGTTGTCGGTGTGTGTGTGTTGTCGGTGTGTGTGTGTGTGTGTTGTCGGTGTGTGTGTGTGTGTGTTGTCTGTGTGTGTGTGTGTGTTGTCGGTGTGTGTGTGTTTGTGTGTTGTCGGTGTGTGTGTGTGTGTGTTGTCGGTGTGTGTGTGTGTGTTGTCGGTGTGTGTGTGTGGTGTGTCGGTGTGTGTGTGTGTTGTCGGTGTGTGTGTGTTGTGTGTGTGTGTGTGTGTGTGTGTGTGTTGTCGGTGTGTGTGTGTGTTGTCGGTGTGTGTGTGTGTGTGTGTTGTCGGTGTGTGTGTGTGTGTGTTGTCGGTGTGTGTGTGTGTTGTCAGTGTGTGTGTGTGTGTGTTGTCGGTGTGTGTGTGTGTTGTCGGTGTGTGTGTGTGTTGTGGTGTGTGTGTGTTGTCGGTGTGTGTGTTGTCTGGTGTGTGTGTGTGTGTGTGTGTTGTCGTGTGTGTGTGTGTGTTGTCGGTGTGTGTGTGTGTGTGTTGTCGGTGTGTGTGT
>NW_027675409.1:300000-305000 GCF_965601325.2 Salmo salar
GTGTGTGTGTGTGTGTGTTGTCGGTGTGTGTGTGTGTGTGTCGGTGTGTGTGTGTGTTGTCGGTGTGTGTGTGTGTGTGTTGTCGTGTGTGTGTGTGTGTGTTGTCGGTGTGTGTGTGTGTGTGTTGTCGGTGTGTGTGTGTGTGTGTGTTGTCGGTGTGTGTGTGTGTGTTGTCGGTGTGTGTGTGTGTGTGTTGTCGGTGTGTGTGTGTGTGTGTGTGTGTTGTCGTGTGTGTGTGTGTGTTGTCGGTGTGTGTGTGTGTGTGTTGTCGGTGTGTGTGTGTGTGTGTTGTCGGTGTGTGTGTGTGTTGTCGGTGTGTGTGTGTGTGTGTTGTCGGTGTGTGTGTGTGTGTGTGTGTGTGTGTGTGTGTGTGTGTTGTCGGTGTGTGTGTGTGTTGTCGGTGTGTGTGTGTGTGTGTGTGTGTGTGTGTGTCGTGTGTGTGTGTGTGTGTGTGTGTTGTCGGTGTGTGTGTGTGTGTGTTGTCGGTGTGTGTGTGTGTGTTGTCAGTGTGTGTGTGTGTGTGTGTTGTCGGTGTGTGTGTGTGTTGTTGGTGTGTGTGTGTGTGTGTGTGTTGTCGGTGTGTGTGTGTTGTCGGTGTGTGTGTGTGTGTGTTGTCGGTGTGTGTGTGTGTGTGTTGTCTGTGTGTGTGTGTGTGTTGTCGGTGTGTGTGTGTTTATGTGTTGTCGGTGTGTGTGTGTGTGTGTTGTCGGTGTGTGTGTGTGTGTTGTCGGTGTGTGTGTGTGTGTGTTGTCGGTGTGTGTGTGTGTTGTCGGTGTGTGTGTGTGTGTGTGTGTTGTGTGTGTGTGTGTGTGTGTTGTCGGTGTGTGTGTGTGTTGTCGGTGTGTATGTGTGTGTGTGTTGTCGGTGTGTGTGTGTGTGTGTTGTCGGTGTGTGTGTGTGTGTTGTCAGTGTGTGTGTGTGTGTGTTGTCGGTGTGTGTGTGTGTTGTCGGTGTGTGTGTGTGTTGTGTGTGTGTGTGTTGTCGGTGTGTGTGTTGTCTGAGTGTGTGTGTGTGTGTGTGTTGTCGGTGTGTGTGTGTTGTCGGTGTGTGTGTGTGTGTTGTCGGTGTGTGTGTGTGTGTGTGTTGTCGGTGTGTGTGTGTGTGTGTTGTCGGTGTGTGTGTGTGTGTGTTGTCAGTGTGTGTGTGTGTGTGTGTTGTCGGTGTGTGTGTGTGTGTGTTGTCGGTGTGTGTGTGTGTGTGTGTGTGTTGTCGGTGTGTGTGTGTTGTGGGTGTGTGTGTGTGTGTGTTGTCTGTGTGTGTGTGTGTGTGTTGCTGGTGTTTGTGTGTGTGTGTGTTGTCGATGTGTGTGTGTGTTGTCGGTGTGTGTGTGTGTGTGTGTTGTGTGTGTGTTGTCGGTGTGTGTGTTGTCTGAGTGTGTGTGTGTGTGTGTGTGTTGTCGGTGTGTGTGTGTTGTCGGTGTGTGTGTGTGTGTTGTCGGTGTGTGTGTGTGTGTGTGTGTGTGTTGTCGGTGTGTGTGTGTGTGTGTTGTCGGTGTGTGTGTGTGTGTGTTGTCAGTGTGTGTGTGTGTGTGTGTGTTGTCGGTGTGTGTGTGTGTGTGTTGTCGGTGTGTGTGTGTGTGTGTGTGTTGTCGGTGTGTGTGTGTTGTGGGTGTGTGTGTGTGTGTGTTGTCTGTGTGTGTGTGTGTGTTGCTGGTGTTTGTGTGTGTGTGTGTTGTCGATGTGTGTGTGTGTGTGTTGTCGGTGTGTGTGTGTGTGTGTGTGTGTGTGTGTGTGTTGTCGGTGTGTGTGTGTGTGTGTGTTGTCGGTGTGTGTGTGTGTGTGTGTGTTGTCGGTGTGTGTGTGTTGTGGGTGTGTGTGTGTGTGTGTTGTCTGTGTGTGTGTGTGTGTTGCTGGTGTTTGTGTGTGTGTGTGTGTTGTCGATGAGTGTGTGTGTGTGTGTTGTCGGTGTGTGTGTGTGTTGTGTGTGTGTGTGTTGTCGTGTGTGTGTTGTCGGTGTGTGTGTGTTGTCGGTGTGTGTGTGTGTGTGTGTTGTCGGTGTGTGTGTGTGTGTGTGTGTGTTGTCGGTGTGTGTGTGTGTGTGTTGTCGGTGTGTGTGTGTGTGTGTTGTCAGTGTGTGTGTGTGTGTGTGTTGTCGGTGTGTGTGTGTGTGTGTTGTCGGTGTGTGTGTGTGTGTGTGTGTGTTGTCGGTGTGTGTGTGTTGTGGGTGTGTGTGTGTGTGTGTTGTCTGTGTGTGTGTGTTGCTGGTGTTTGTGTGTGTGTGTGTTGTCGATGTGTGTGTGTGTGTGTTGTCGGTGTGTGTGTGTGTGTGTGTGTGTGTGTGTGTGTGTGTGTGTGTGTTGTCGGTGTGTGTGTGTGTTGTCGGTGTGTGTGTGTGTGTTGTGTGTGTGTGTGTGTTGTCGGTGTGTGTGTTTGTGTGTTGTAGGTGTGTGTGTGTGTGTTGTCGGTGTGTGTGTGTGTGTGTTGTCGGTGTGTGTGTATGTGTGTTGTCGGTGTGTGTGTGTTGTCGGTGTGTGTGTGTGTGTGTTGTCGGTGTGTGTGTGTGTTGTCTGTGTGTGTGTGTGTGTGTGTTGTCGGTGTGTGTGTGTGTGTGTGTTGTCGGTGTGTGTGTGTGTGTGTTGTCGGTGTGTGTGTGTGTGTTGTCGGTGTGTGTGTGTGTGTGTGTGTTGTCGGTGTGTGTGTGTGTGTTGTCGGTGTGTGTATGTGTGTGTTGTCGGTGTGTGTGTGTGTTGTCGGTGTGTGTGTGTGTGTGTGTGTGTGTGTGTGTGTCGGTGTGTGTGTGTGTGTGTTGTCGGTGTGTGTGTGTGTGTGTGTGTGTGTGTGTGTGTGTGTGTGTTGTCGGTGTGTGTGTGTGTGTGTTGTCTGTGTGTGTGTGTGTGTTGTCGGTGTGTGTGTGTGTGTTGTCGGTGTGTGTGTGTGTGTTGTCGGTGTGGGTGTGTGTTGTCGGTGTGTGTGTGTGTTGTCGGTGTGTGTGTGTGTGTGTGTGTGTTGACGGTGTGTGTTTGTGTTGTCGGTGTGTGTGTGTGTGTAGTCGGTGTGTGTGTGTTGTCGGTGTGTGTGTGTGTGTGTGTTGTCGGTGTGTGTGTGTGTGTGTTGTCGGTGTGTGTGTGTGTTGTCAGTGTGTGTGTGTGTGTGTTGTTGGTGTGTGTGTGTGTGTTGTCGGTGTGTGTGTGTGTGTGTTGTCGGTGTGTGTGTGTGTGTGTTTTCGGTGTGTGTGTGTGTGTGTTGTCGGTGTGTGTGTGTGTGTGTTGTCGGTGTGTGTGTGTTGTCGGTGTGTGTGTGTGTTGTCGGTGTGTGTGTGTGTGTGTGTGTTGTCGGTGTGTGTGTGTGTGTCTGTTGTCGGTGTGTGTGTGTGTGTTGTCGGTGTGTGTGTGTGTGTGTTGTAGGTGTGTGTGTGTGTGTTGTCGGTGTTTGTGTGTGTGTGTTGTCGGTGTGTGTGTGTGTGTGTGTGTGTGTGTGTTGTCGGTGTGTGTGTGTGTGTTGTCGGTGTGTGTGTGTGTTGTCGGTGTGTATGTGTGTGTGTGTTGTCGGTGTGTGTGTGTGTGTGTGTGTGTGTGTGTGTGTTGTCGGTGTGTGTGTGTGTGTGTTGTCGGTGTGTGTGTGTGTGTGTGTGTGTGTGTGTGTTGTCGGTGTGTGTGTGTGTGTGTTGTCGGAGTGTGTGTGTGTGTGTTGTCAGTGTGTGTGTGTGTGTGTGTTGTCGGTGTGTGTGTGTGTTGTTGGTGTGTGTGTGTGTGTGTGTGTTGTCGGTGTGTGTGTGTTGTCGGTGTGTGTGTGTGTGTGTTGTCGGTGTGTGTGTGTGTGTGTTGTCTGTGTGTGTGTGTGTGTTGTCGGTGTGTGTGTGTTTATGTGTTGTCGGTGTGTGTGTGTGTTGTCGGTGTGTGTGTGTGTGTTGTCGGTGTGTGTGTGTGTTGTCGGTGTGTGTGTGTGTGTGTTGTCGGTGTGTGTGTGTGTGTGTGTGTGTGTGTGTGTGTGTGTTGTCGGTGTGTATGTGTGTGTGTGTTGTCGGTGTGTGTGTGTGTGTGTTGTCGGTGTGTGTGTGTGTGTTGTCAGTGTGTGTGTGTGTGTGTTGTCGGTGTGTGTGTGTGTGTTGTCGGTGTGTGTGTGTGTGTTGTGTGTGTGTGTGTTGTCGGTGTGTGTGTTGTCTGAGTGTGTGTGTGTGTGTGTGTGTTGTCGGTGTGTGTGTGTTGTCGGTGTGTGTGTGTGTGTGTGTTGTCGGTGTGTGTGTGTGTGTATGTGTGTGTGTGTTGTCGGTGTGTGTGTGTGTGTGTTGTCGGTGTGTGTGTGTGTGTGTTGTCAGTGTGTGTGTGTGTGTGTGTTGTCGGTGTGTGTGTGTGTGTGTTGTCGGTGTGTGTGTGTGTGTGTGTGTGTTGTCGGTGTGTGTGTGTTGTGGGTGTGTGTGTGTGTGTGTGTGTTGTCTGTGTGTGTGTGTGTTGCTGGTGTTTGTGTGTGTGTGTGTTGTCGATGTGTGTGTGTGTGTGTGTTGTCGGTGTGTGTGTGTGTGTGTGTGTGTGTGTGTGTGTGTGTTGTCGGTGTGTGTGTGTGTGTGTGTGTGTGTGTGTGTGTGTGTGTTGTCGGTGTGTGTGTGTTGTCGGTGTGTGTGTGTGTGTGTGTGTGTGTTGTCGGTGTGTGTGTGTGTGTGTGTGTGTGTCGTGTGTGTGTGTGTGTGTGTTGTCGGTGTGTGTGTGTGTGTGTGTTGTCGGTGTGTGTGTGTGTTGTCGGTGTGTGTGTGTGTGTTGTCGGTGTGTGTGTGTGTGTGTTGTCGGTGTGTGTGTGTGTGTCTGTTGTCGGTGTGTGTGTGTGTGTGTTGTCGGTGTGTGTGTGTGTGTGTTGTCGGTGTGTGTGTGTGTGTGTGGTGTGTGTGTGTGTGTTGTCGGTGTGTGTGTGTGTTGTCGGTGTGTGTGTGTGTGTGTTGTCGGTGTGTGTGTGTGTGTGTGTGTGTGTGTGTGTGTGTGTGTTGTCGGTGTGTGTGTGTGTGTGTTGTCGGTGTGTGTGTGTGTGTGTGGTTGTCGGTGTGTGTGTGTGTGTTGTCGGTGTGTGTGTGTG
>NW_027675409.1:310000-322500 GCF_965601325.2 Salmo salar
GTGTGTGTTGTCGGTGTGTGTGTGTGTGTTGTCGTGTGTGTGTGTGTGTGTTGTCGGTGTGTGTGTGTGTGTCGGTGTGTGTGTGTGTGTGTGTTGTCGGTGTGTGTGTGTGTGTGTTGTCGGTGTGTGTGTGTGTGTGTTGTCGGTGTGTGTGTGTGTGTGTTGTCGGTGTGTGTGTGTGTTGTCGGTGTGTGTGTGTGTTGTCGGTGTGTGTGTGTGTGTGTTGTCGGTGTGTGTGTGTGTGTGTCTGTTGTCGGTGTGTGTGTGTGTGTGTGTTGTCGGTGTGTGTGTGTGTGTGTTGTCGGTGTGTGTGTGTGTGTTGTCGGTGTGTGTGTGTGTGTTGTCGGTGTGTGTGTGTGTGTGTGTGTGTGTGTGTTGTCGGTGTGTGTGTGTGTGTGTTGTCGGTGTGTGTGTGTGTGTGTTGTCGGTGTGTGTGTGTGTGTGTGTGTTGTCGGTGTGTGTGTGTTGTCGGTGTGTGTGTGTGTGTGTGTTGTCGGTGTGTGTGTGTGTTGTGGTGTGTGTGTGTGTGTGTTGTCGGTGTGTGTGTGTGTGTGTTGTCGGTGTGTGTGTGTGTGTGTTGTCGTGTGTGTGTGTGTGTTGTCGGTGTGTGTGTGTGTGTGTTGTCGTGTGTGTGTGTGTGTGTGTGTTGTCGGTGTGTGTGTGTTGTGGGTGTGTGTGTGTGTGTGTTGTCTGTGTGTGTGTGTGTGTTGCTGGTGTTTGTGTGTGTGTGTGTTGTCGATGTGTGTGTGTGTGTGTTGTCGGTGTGTGTGTGTGTGTGTGTGTTGTGTGTGTGTGTGTTGTCGTGTGTGTGTTGTCTGAGTGTGTGTGTGTGTTGTCGGTGTGTGTGTGTTGTCGGTGTGTGTGTGTGTGTGTGTTGTCGGTGTGTGTGTGTGTGTGTGTGTGTTGTCGGTGTGTGTGTGTGTGTGTTGTCGGTGTGTGTGTGTGTGTGTTGTCAGTGTGTGTGTGTGTGTGTGTTGTCGGTGTGTGTGTGTGTGTGTGTGTGTGTGTGTGTGTGTGTGTGTGTTGTCGGTGTGTGTGTGTGTGTCTGTTGTCGGTGTGTGTGTGTTGTCGGTGTGTGTGTGTGTGTGTTGTCGTGTGTGTGTGTGTGTGTGTTGTCGGTGTGTGTGTGTGTGTGTTGTCGGTGTGTGTGTGTGTGTTGTCGGTGTGTGTGTGTGTGTGTTGTCGGTGTGTGTGTGTTGTCGGTGTGTGTGTGTGTTGTCGGTGTGTGTGTGTGTGTGTTGTCGGTGTGTGTGTGTGTGTCTGTTGTCGGTGTGTGTGTGTGTTGTCGGTGTGTGTGTGTGTGTGTTGTCGGTGTGTGTGTGTGTGTTGTCGGTGTGTGTGTGTGTGTGTTGTCGGTGTGTGTGTGTGTGTGTTGTGTGTGTGTGTGTTGTCGGTGTGTGTGTGTGTGTTGTCGGTGTGTGTGTGTGTTGTCGGTGTGTGTGTGTGTGTGTGTGTGTGTGTTGTCGGTGTGTGTGTGTGTGTGTGTGTTGTCGGTGTGTGTGTGTGTTGTCGGTGTGTGTGTGTGTGTGTTGTCGGTGTGTGTGTGTGTGTTGTTGTCGGTGTGTGTGTGTGTTGTCGGTGTGTGTGTGTGTGTGTTGTCGGTGTGTGTGTGTGTGTTGTCGGTGTGTGTGTGTGTGTGTGTTGTCGGTGTGTGTGTGTGTGTGTTGTGTGTGTGTGTGTTGTCGGTGTGTGTGTGTGTGTGTTGTCGGTGTGTGTGTGTGTTGTCGGTGTGTGTGTGTGTGTGTGTGTGTGTGTGTGTTGTCGGTGTGTGTGTGTGTGTGTTGTCGGTGTGTGTGTGTGTGTGTTGTCAGTGTGTGTGTGTGTGTGTGTTGTCGGTGTGTGTGTGTGTGTGTTGTTGTGTGTGTGTGTGTGTGTGTGTTGTCGGTGTGTGTGTGTTGTCGGTGTGTGTGTGTGTGTGTTGTCGGTGTGTGTGTGTGTGTGTTGTCTGTGTGTGTGTGTGTGTTGTCGGTGTGTGTGTGTTTTGTGTTGTCGGTGTGTGTGTGTGTGTGTTGTCGGTGTGTGTGTGTGTGTTGTCGGTGTGTGTGTGTGTGTGTTGTCGGTGTGTGTGTGTGTGTTGTCGTGTGTGTGTGTGTGTGTGTGTGTGTGTGTTGTCGGTGTGTGTGTGTGTTGTCGGTGTGTATGTGTGTGTGTGTTGTCGGTGTGTGTGTGTGTGTGTTGTCGGTGTGTGTGTGTGTTGTCAGTGTGTGTGTGTGTGTGTTGTCGGTGTGTGTGTGTGTTGTCGGTGTGTGTGTGTGTTGTGTGTGTGTGTGTTGTCGGTGTGTGTGTTGTCGGTGTGTGTGTGTGTGTGTGTTGTCGTGTGTGTGTGTGTTGTCGGTGTGTGTGTGTGTGTGTTGTCGGTGTGTTTGTGTCTGTGTGTGTGTGTGTGTGTGTGTGTTGTCGGTGTGTGTGTGTGTGTGTGTTGTCGGTGTGTGTGTGTGTGTTGTGTGTGTGTGTGTGTTGTCGGTGTGTGTGTGTGTGTTGTCGGTGTGTGTGTGTGTGTGTTGTCGGTGTGTGTGTGTGTGTGTTGTCGGTGTGTGTGTGTGTGTGTTGTCGGTGTGTGTGTGTGTGTGTGTGTGTTGTCGGTGTGTGTGTGTGTGTGTTGTGTGTGTGTTGTTTGTGTGTGTGTGTGTTGTCGGTGTGTGTGTGTGTGTCTGTTGTCGGTGTGTGTGTGTTGTCGGTGTGTGTGTGTGTGTGTTGTCGGTGTGTGTGTGTGTGTGTGTTGTCGGTGTGTGTGTGTGTGTGTTTTCGGTGTGTGTGTGTGTGTTGTCGGTGTGTGTGTGTGTGTGTTGTCGGTGTGTGTGTGTTGTCGGTGTGTGTGTGTGTTGTCGGTGTGTGTGTGTGTGTGTTGTCGGTGTGTGTGTGTGTGTCTGTTGTCGGTGTGTGTGTGTGTTGTCGGTGTGTGTGTGTGTGTGTTGTCGGTGTGTGTGTGTGTGTTGTCGGTGTGGTGTGTGTGTGTTGTCGGTGTGTGTGTGTGTGTGTTGTGTGTGTGTGTGTTGTCGGTGTGTGTGTGTGTGTGTTGTCGGTGTGTGTGTGTGTTGTCGGTGTGTGTGTGTGTGTGTGTGTGTGTGTGTTGTCGGTGTGTGTGTGTGTGTGTTGTCGGTGTGTGTGTGTGTGTGTTGTCAGTGTGTGTGTGTGTGTGTGTGTGTTGTCGGTGTGTGTGTGTGTGTGTTGTTGTGTGTGTGTGTGTGTGTGTGTTGTCGGTGTGTGTGTGTTGTCGGTGTGTGTGTGTGTGTGTTGTCGGTGTGTGTGTGTGTGTGTTGTCTGTGTGTGTGTGTGTGTTGTCGGTGTGTGTGTGTTTATGTGTTGTCGGTGTGTGTGTGTGTGTGTTGTCGGTGTGTGTGTGTGTGTTGTCGGTGTGTGTGTGTGTGTGTTGTCGGTGTGTGTGTGTGTTGTCGGTGTGTGTGTGTGTGTGTGTGTGTGTGTGTGTGTGTGTGTTGTCGGTGTGTGTGTGTGTTGTCGGTGTGTATGTGTGTGTGTGTTGTCGGTGTGTGTGTGTGTGTGTTGTCGGTGTGTGTGTGTGTTGTCAGTGTGTGTGTGTGTGTGTTGTCGGTGTGTGTGTGTGTTGTCGGTGTGTGTGTGTGTGTGTGTTGTCGGTGTGTGTGTTGTCTGAGTGTGTGTGTGTGTGTGTGTGTTGTCGGTGTGTGTGTGTTGTCGGTGTGTGTGTGTGTGTTGTCGGTGTGTGTGTGTGTGTGTGTGTGTTGTCGGTGTGTGTGTGTGTGTGTTGTCGGTGTGTGTGTGTGTGTGTTGTCAGTGTGTGTGTGTGTGTGTGTTGTCGGTGTGTGTGTGTGTGTGTTGTCGGTGTGTGTGTGTGTGTGTGTGTGTTGTCGGTGTGTGTGTGTTGTGGGTGTGTGTGTGTGTGTGTTGTCTGTGTGTGTGTGTGTGTGTTGCTGGTGTTTGTGTGTGTGTGTGTTGTCGATGTGTGTGTGTGTTGTCGGTGTGTGTGTGTGTGTGTGTTGTGTGTGTGTTGTCGGTGTGTGTGTTGTCTGAGTGTGTGTGTGTGTGTGTGTGTTGTCGGTGTGTGTGTGTTGTCGGTGTGTGTGTGTGTGTGTGTTGTCGGTGTGTGTGTGTGTGTGTGTGTGTGTTGTCGGTGTGTGTGTGTGTGTGTTGTCGGTGTGTGTGTGTGTGTGTTGTCGGTGTGTGTGTTGTCTGAGTGTGTGTGTGTGTGTGTGTGTTGTCGGTGTGTGTGTGTTGTCGGTGTGTGTGTGTGTGTTGTCGGTGTGTGTGTGTGTGTGTGTGTGTGTTGTCGGTGTGTGTGTGTGTGTGTTGTCGGTGTGTGTGTGTGTGTGTTGTCAGTGTGTGTGTGTGTGTGTGTTGTCGGTGTGTGTGTGTGTGTGTTGTCGGTGTGTGTGTGTGTGTGTGTGTGTTGTCGGTGTGTGTGTGTTGTGGGTGTGTGTGTGTGTGTGTTGTCTGTGTGTGTGTGTGTGTGTTGCTGGTGTTTGTGTGTGTGTGTGTTGTCGATGTGTGTGTGTGTTGTCGGTGTGTGTGTGTGTGTGTGTTGTGTGTGTGTTGTCGGTGTGTGTGTTGTCTGAGTGTGTGTGTGTGTGTGTGTGTTGTCGGTGTGTGTGTGTTGTCGGTGTGTGTGTGTGTGTGTGTTGTCGGTGTGTGTGTGTGTGTGTGTGTGTGTTGTCGGTGTGTGTGTGTGTGTGTTGTCGGTGTGTGTGTGTGTGTGTTGTCAGTGTGTGTGTGTGTGTGTGTTGTCGGTGTGTGTGTGTGTGTGTGTTGTCGGTGTGTGTGTGTGTGTGTGTGTGTTGTCGGTGTGTGTGTGTTGTGGGTGTGTGTGTGTGTGTGTTGTCTGTGTGTGTGTGTGTGTGTTGCTGGTGTTTGTGTGTGTGTGTGTTGTCGATGTGTGTGTGTGTTGTCGGTGTGTGTGTGTGTGTGTGTGTGTGTGTGTGTTGTCGGTGTGTGTGTTGTCTGAGTGTGTGTGTGTGTGTGTGTGTTGTCGGTGTGTGTGTGTTGTCGGTGTGTGTGTGTGTGTGTGTTGTCGGTGTGTGTGTGTGTGTGTGTGTGTGTGTTGTCGGTGTGTGTGTGTGTGTGTTGTCGGTGTGTGTGTGTGTTGTCAGTGTGTGTGTGTGTGTGTGTTGTCGGTGTGTGTGTGTGTGTGTTGTCGGTGTGTGTGTGTGTGTGTGTGTTGTCGGTGTGTGTGTGTTGTGGGTGTGTGTGTGTGTGTGTTGTCTGTGTGTGTGTGTGTGTTGCTGGTGTTTGTGTGTGTGTGTGTTGTCGATGTGTGTGTGTGTGTGTTGTCGGTGTGTGTGTGTGTGTGTGTGTGTGTGTTGTCGGTGTGTGTGTGTGTGTTGTCGGTGTGTGTGTGTGTGTGTGTGTGTTGTCGGTGTGTGTGTGTTGTGGGTGTGTGTGTGTGTGTGTTGTCTGTGTGTGTGTGTGTGTTGCTGGTGTTTGTGTGTGTGTGTGTTGTCGATGTGTGTGTGTGTGTGTGTTGTCGGTGTGTGTGTGTGTGTGTTGTGTGTGTGTGTGTTGTCGGTGTGTGTTGTCTGAGTGTGTGTGTGTGTGTGTGTGTTGTCGGTGTGTGTGTGTTGTCGGTGTGTGTGTGTGTGTGTGTTGTCGGTGTGTGTGTGTGTGTGTGTGTGTGTTGTCGGTGTGTGTGTGTGTGTGTTGTCGGTGTGTGTGTGTGTGTGTTGTCAGTGTGTGTGTGTGTGTGTGTTGTCGGTGTGTGTGTGTGTGTGTTGTCGGTGTGTGTGTGTGTGTGTGTGTGTTGTCGGTGTGTGTGTGTTGTGGGTGTGTGTGTGTGTGTGTTGTCTGTGTGTGTGTGTGTGTGTTGCTGGTGTTTGTGTGTGTGTGTGTTGTCGATGTGTGTGTGTGTTGTCGGTGTGTGTGTGTGTGTGTGTTGTGTGTGTGTTGTCGGTGTGTGTGTTGTCTGAGTGTGTGTGTGTGTGTGTGTGTTGTCGGTGTGTGTGTGTTGTCGGTGTGTGTGTGTGTGTGTGTTGTCGGTGTGTGTGTGTGTGTGTGTGTGTGTGTTGTCGGTGTGTGTGTGTGTGTGTTGTCGGTGTGTGTGTGTGTGTGTTGTCAGTGTGTGTGTGTGTGTGTGTTGTCGGTGTGTGTGTGTGTGTGTTGTCGGTGTGTGTGTGTGTGTGTGTGTTGTCGGTGTGTGTGTGTTGTGGGTGTGTGTGTGTGTGTGTTGTCTGTGTGTGTGTGTGTGTTGCTGGTGTTTGTGTGTGTGTGTGTTGTCGATGTGTGTGTGTGTGTGTTGTCGGTGTGTGTGTGTGTGTGTGTGTGTGTGTGTTGTCGGTGTGTGTGTGTGTGTGTGTTGTCGGTGTGTGTGTGTGTGTGTGTGTGTTGTCGGTGTGTGTGTGTTGTGGGTGTGTGTGTGTGTGTGTTGTCTGTGTGTGTGTGTGTGTTGCTGGTGTTTGTGTGTGTGTGTGTTGTCGATGTGTGTGTGTGTGTGTGTTGTCGGTGTGTGTGTGTGTGTGTGTGTGTGTGTGTGTGTTGTCGGTGTGTGTTGTCTGAGTGTGTGTGTGTGTGTGTGTGTTGTCGGTGTGTGTGTGTTGTCGGTGTGTGTGTGTGTGTGTGTTGTCGGTGTGTGTGTGTGTGTGTGTGTGTTGTCGGTGTGTGTGTGTGTGTGTTGTCGGTGTGTGTGTGTGTGTGTTGTCAGTGTGTGTGTGTGTGTGTGTTGTCGGTGTGTGTGTGTGTGTGTTGTCGGTGTGTGTGTGTGTGTGTGTGTGTTGTCGGTGTGTGTGTGTTGTGGGTGTGTGTGTGTGTGTGTGTTGTCTGTGTGTGTGTGTTGCTAGTGTTTGTGTGTGTGTGTGTTGTCGATGTGTGTGTGTGTGTGTTGTCGGTGTGTGTGTGTGTGTGTGTGTGTGTGTGTGTGTGTGTGTGTTGTCGGTGTGTGTGTGTGTGTTGTCGGTGTGTGTGTGTGTGTTGTGTGTGTGTGTGTGTTGTCGGTGTGTGTGTTTGTGTGTTGTCGGTGTGTGTGTGTTGTCGGTGTGTGTGTGTGTGTGTGTTGTCGGTGTGTGTGTGTGTGTGTGTGTTGTCGGTGTGTGTGTGTGTGTGTTGTCGGTGTGTGTGTGTGTGTGTTGTCGGTGTGTGTGTGTGTGTGTGTTGTCGGTGTGTGTGTGTGTGTGTTGTCGGTGTGTGTGTGTGTGTGTGTGTTGTCGGTGTGTGTGTGTTGTGGGTGTGTGTGTGTGTGTGTTGTCTGTGTGTGTGTGTGTGTTGCTGGTGTTTGTGTGTGTGTGTGTTGTCGATGTGTGTGTGTGTGTGTTGTCGGTGTGTGTGTGTGTGTGTGTGTGTGTGTTGTCGGTGTGTGTGTGTGTGTGTGTTGTCAGTGTGTGTGTGTGTGTGTGTGTTGTCGGTGTGTGTGTGTTGTGGGTGTGTGTGTGTGTGTGTTGTCTGTGTGTGTGTGTGTGTTGTCGGTGTGTGTGTGTGTGTTGTCGGTGTGTGTGTGTGTGTTGTCGGTGTGGGTGTGTGTTGTCGGTGTGTGTGTGTGTTGTCGGTGTGTGTGTGTGTGTGTTGTCGTTGTGTGTGTTGTGTTGTCGGTGTGTGTGTGTGTTGTCGGTGTGTGTGTGTGTGTGTGTGTTGTCGGTGTGTGTGTGTGTGTGTGTCAGTGTGTGTGTGTGTGTGTTGTCGGTGTGTGTGTGTTTGTGTTGTCGGTGTGTGTGTGTGTGTGTTGTCGGTGTGTGTGTGTGTGTTGTCAGTGTGTGTGTGTGTTGTCGGTGTGTGTGTGTTGTCGGTGTGTGTGTGTGTGTGTTGTCGGTGTGTGTGTGTGTGTTGTCGGTGTGTGTGTGTTGTCGGTGTGTGTGTGTGTGTGTGTTGTCGGTGTGTGTGTGTGTGTGTTGTCGGTGTGTGTGTGTGTTGTCAGTGTGTGTGTGTGTGTGTTGTCGGTGTGTGTGTGTTGTCGGTGTGTGTGTGTGTGTGTGTTGTCGGTGTGTGTGTGTGTGTGTTGTCGGTGTGTGTGTGTGTGTGTTGTCGGTGTGTGTGTGTGTGTGTTGTCGTGTGTGTGTGTGTTGTCGGTGTGTGTGTGTGTTGTCGGTGTGTGTGTGTGTGTGTTGTCGGTGTGTGTGTGTGTGTGTCTGTTGTCGGTGTGTGTGTGTGTGTGTGTTGTCGGTGTGTGTGTGTGTGTGTTGTAGGTGTGTGTGTGTGTGTTGTCGGTGTGTGTGTGTGTGTGTTGTCGGTGTGTGTGTGTGTTGTGTGTGTGTGTGTTGTCGGTGTGTGTGTGTGTGTGTTGTCGGTGTGTGTGTGTGTGTGTTGTCGGTGTGTGTGTGTGTGTGTGTGTTGTCGGTGTGTGTGTGTTGTGGGTGTGTGTGTGTGTGTGTTGTCTGTGTGTGTGTGTGTGTTGCTGGTGTTTGTGTGTGTGTGTGTTGTCGGTGTGTGTGTGTGTGTGTTGTCGGTGTGTGTGTGTGTGTGTGTGTGTGTGTGTGTTGTCGGTGTGTGTGTGTGTGTGTTGTCGTGTGTGTGTGTGTGTGTGTTGTCGGTGTGTGTGTGTTGTGGGTGTGTGTGTGTGTTTGTTGTCTGTGTGTGTGTGTGTGTTGCTGGTGTTTGTGTGTGTGTGTGTTGTCGATGTGTGTGTGTGTGTGTTGTCGGTGTGTGTGTGTGTGTGTCTGTTGTGTGTGTGTGTGTTGTCGGTGTGTGTTGTCTGAGTGTGTGTGTGTGTGTGTTGTCGGTGTGTGTGTGTTGTCGGTGTGTGTGTGTGTGTGTGTTGTCGGTGTGTGTGTGTGTGTGTGTGTGTGTTGTCGGTGTGTGTGTGTGTGTGTTGTCGGTGTGTGTGTGTGTGTGTTGTCAGTGTGTGTGTGTGTGTGTGTTGTCGGTGTGTGTGTGTGTGTGTTGTCGGTGTGTGTGTGTGTGTGTGTGTTGTCGGTGTGTGTGTGTTGTGGGTGTGTGTGTGTGTGTGTTGTCTGTGTGTGTGTGTGTGTTGCTGGTGTTTGTGTGTGTGTGTGTTGTCGATGTGTGTGTGTGTGTGTTGTCGGTGTGTGTGTGTGTGTGTGTGTGTGTGTGTGTGTGTGTGTGTGTGTGTGTCGGTGTGTGTGTGAGTGTTGTCGGTGTGTGTGTGTGTGTTGTGTGTGTGTGTGTGTTGTCGGTGTGTGTGTGTGTGTGTTGTCGGTGTGTGTGTGTGTTGTCGGTGTGTGTGTGTGTGTGTTGTCGGTGTGTGTCTGTGTTGTCGGTGTGTGTGTGTTGTCGGTGTGTGTGTGTGTGTGTTGTCGGTGTGTGTGTGTGTTGTCGGTGTGTGTGTGTGTGTGTGTTGTCGGTGTGTGTGTGTGTGTGTGTTGTCGGTGTGTGTGTGTGTGTGTTGTCGGTGTGTGTGTGTGTGTTGTCGGTGTGTGTGTGTGTGTGTGTTGTCGGTGTGTGTGTGTGTGTTGTCGGTGTGTGTGTGTGTGTTGTCGGTGTGTGTGTGTGTTGTCGGTGTGTGTGTGTGTGTTGTCGGTGTGTGTGTGTGTGTGTTGTCGGTGTGTGTGTGTGTGTTGTCGGTGTGTGTGTGTGTGTGTGTGTTGTCGGTGTGTGTGTGTGTGTTGTCGGTGTGTGTGTGTGTGTGTGTGTTGTCGGTGTGTGTGTGTGTTGTCTGTGTGTGTGTGTGTGTTGTCGGTGTGTGTGTGTGTGTTGTCGGTGTGTGTGTGTGTGTTGTCGGTGTGGGTGTGTGTTGTCGGTGTGTGTGTGTGTTGTCGGTGTGTGTGTGTGTGTGTGTTGTCGTTGTGTGTTTGTGTTGTCGGTGTGTGTGTGTGTTGTCGGTGTGTGTGTGTGTGTGTGTGTTGTCGGTGTGTGTGTGTGTGTGTGTTGTCAGTGTGTGTGTGTGTGTGTTGTCGGTGTGTGTGTGTTTATGTGTTGTCGGTGTGTGTGTGTGTGTGTTGACGGTGTGTGTGTGTGTGTGTGTTGTCGGTGTGTGTGTGTGTTGTCGGTGTGTGTGTGTTGTCGGTGTGTGTGTGTGTGTGTTGTCGGTGTGTGTGTGTGTGTAGTCGGTGTGTGTGTGTTGTCGGTGTGTGTGTGTGTTGTCGGTGTGTGTGTGTGTGTGTGTTGTCGGTGTGTGTGTGTGTTGTCAGTGTGTGTGTGTGTGTGTTGTCGGTGTGTGTGTGTTGTCGGTGTGTGTGTGTGTTTTCGGTGTGTGTGTGTGTTGTCGGTGTGTGTGTGTGTTGTCGGTGTGTGTGTGTTGTCGGTGTGTGTGTGTGTTGTCGGTGTGTGTGTGTGTGTGTGTGTTGTCGGTGTGTGTGTGTGTGTGTCTGTTGTCGGTGTGTGTGTGTGTGTGTGTTGTCGGTGTGTGTGTGTGTGTGTTGTAGGTGTGTGTGTGTGAGTTGTCGGTGTGTGTGTGTGTGTTGTCGGTGTGTGTGTGTGTTGTGTGTGTGTGTGTTGTCGGTGTGTGTGTGTGTGTGTGTGTGTTGTCGGTGTGTGTGTGTGTTGTCGGTGTGTATGTGTGTGTGTGTTGTCGGTGTGTGTGTGTGTGTGTGTGTGTGTGTTGTCGGTGTGTGTGTGTGTGTCTTGTCGGTGTGTGTGTGTGTGTGTGTGTGTGTGTGTGTGTTGTCGGTGTGTGTGTGTGTTGTCGGTGTGTGTGTGTGTGTGTTGTCGGTGTGTGTGTGTGTGTGTCTGTTGTCGGTGTGTGTGTGTGTGTTGTCGGTGTGTGTGTGTGTGTGTTGTAGGTGTGTGTTGTATGTGTTGTCGGTGTGTGTGTGTGTGTGTTGTCGGTGTGTGTGTGTGTGTGTGTTGTCGGTGTGTGTGTGTGTTGTCGGTGTGTGTGTGTTGTCGGTGTGTGTGTGTGTGTGTTGTCGGTGTGTGTGTGTGTGTAGTCGGTGTGTGTGTGTTGTCGGTGTGTGTGTGTGTGTGTGTTGTCGGTGTGTGTGTGTGTGTGTGTTGTCGGTGTGTGTGTGTGTTGTCAGTGTGTGTGTGTGTGTGTTGTCGGTGTGTGTGTGTTGTCGGTGTGTGTGTGTGTGTGTTTTCGGTGTGTGTGTGTGTGTGTTGTCGGTGTGTGTGTGTGTTGTCGGTGTGTGTGTGTTGTCGGTGTGTGTGTGTGTTGTCGGTGTGTGTGTGTGTGTGTGTGTTGTCGGTGTGTGTGTGTGTGTGTCTGTTGTCGGTGTGTGTGTGTGTGTGTGTTGTCGGTGTGTGTGTGTGTGTGTTGTAGGTGTGTGTGTGTGAGTTGTCGGTGTGTGTGTGTGTGTTGTCGGTGTGTGTGTGTGTTGTGTGTGTGTGTGTTGTCGGTGTGTGTGTGTGTGTGTGTGTGTTGTCGGTGTGTGTGTGTGTTGTCGGTGTGTATGTGTGTGTGTGTTGTCGGTGTGTGTGTGTGTGTGTGTGTGTGTGTTGTCGGTGTGTGTGTGTGTGTCTTGTCGGTGTGTGTGTGTGTGTGTGTGTGTGTGTGTGTGTTGTCGGTGTGTGTGTGTGTTGTCGGTGTGTGTGTGTGTGTGTTGTCGGTGTGTGTGTGTGTGTGTCTGTTGTCGGTGTGTGTGTGTGTGTTGTCGGTGTGTGTGTGTGTGTGTTGTAGGTGTGTGTGTGTGTGTTGTCGGTGTGTGTGTGTGTGTGTTGTCGGTGTGTGTGTGTGTTGTGTGTGTGTGTGTTGTCGGTGTGTGTGTGTGTGTGTGTGTGTGTGTATTGTCGGTGTGTGTGTGTGTTGTCGGTGTGTATGTGTGTGTGTGTTGTCGGTGTGTGTGTGTGTGTGTGTGTGTGTGTGTTGTCGGTGTGTGTGTGTGTGTGTTGTCGGTGTGTGTGTGTGTGTGTGTGTGTGTGTGTGTTGTCGGTGTGTGTGTGTGTGTGTGTTGTCGGTGTGTGTGTGTGTTGTCAGTGTGTGTGTGTGTGTGTGTTGTCGGTGTGTGTGTGTGTTGTTGGTGTGTGTGTGTGTGTGTGTTGTCGGTGTGTGTGTGTTGTCGGTTTGTGTGTGTGTGTGTTGTCGGTGTGTGTGTGTGTGTGTTGTCTGTGTGTGTGTGTGTGTTGTCGGTGTGTGTGTGTTTATGTGTTGTCGGTGTGTGTGTGTGTTGTCGGTGTGTGTGTGTGTGTGTGTTGTCGGTGTGTGTGTGTGTTGTCGGTGTGTGTGTGTGTGTGTGTGTGTGTGTGTGTGTTGTCGGTGTGTGTGTGTGTTGTCGGTGTGTATGTGTGTGTGTGTTGTCGGTGTGTGTGTGTGTGTTGTCAGTGTGTGTGTGTGTGTGTTGTCGGTGTGTGTGTGTGTGTTGTCGGTGTGTGTGTGTGTGTGTTGTGTGTGTTTGTGTTGTCGGTGTGTGTGTTGTCTGAGTGTGTGTGTTGTCGGTGTGTGTGTGTTGTCGGTGTGTGTGTGTGTGTGTGTTGTCCGTGTGTGTGTGTGTGTATGTGTGTGTGTGTTGTCGGTGTGTGTGTGTGTGTGTTGTCGGTGTGTGTGTGTGTTGTCAGTGTGTGTGTGTGTGTGTGTTGTCGGTGTGTGTGTGTGTGTGTTGTCGGTGTGTGTGTGTGTGTGTGTGTTGTCGGTGTGTGTGTGTTGTGGGTGTGTGTGTGTGTGTGTGTGTTGTCTGTGTGTGTGTGTGTGTTGCTGGTGTTTGTGTGTGTGTGTTGTCGATGTGTGTGTGTGTGTGTTGTCGGTGTGTGTGTGTGTGTGTGTTTTGTGTGTGTGTGTG
>NW_027675409.1:327500-330000 GCF_965601325.2 Salmo salar
GTTGTCGGTGTGTGTGTGTGTGTGTTGTCGGTGTGTGTGTGTGTGTTGTCGGTGTGTGTGTGTGTGTGTGTGTTGTCGGTGTGTGTGTGTGTGTTGTCGGTGTGTGTGTGTGTTGTCTGTGTGTGTGTGTTGTCGGTGTGTGTGTGTGTGTTGTCGGTGTGTGTGTGTGTGTTGTCGGTGTGGGTGTGTGTTGTCGGTGTGTGTGTGTGTTGTCAGTGTGTGTGTGTGTGTGTTGTCGGTGTGTGTGTGTGTGTTGTCGGTGTGTGTGTGTGTGTGTTGTCGGTGTGTGTGTGTGTGTGTGTTTTCGGTGTGTGTGTGTGTGTGTTGTCGGTGTGTGTGTGTGTTGTCGGTGTGTGTGTGTTGTCGGTGTGTGTGTGTGTTGTCGGTGTGTGTGTGTGTGTGTTGTCGGTGTGTGTGTGTGTGTGTCTGTTGTCGGTGTGTGTGTGTGTGTGTGTTGTCGGTGTGTGTGTGTGTGTGTTGTAGGTGTGTGTGTGTGTGTTGTCGGTGTGTGTGTGTGTGTGTTGTCGGTGTGTGTTTGTGTTGTGTGTGTGTGTGTTGTCGGTGTGTGTGTGTGTGTGTGTGTGTTGTCGGTGTGTGTGTGTGTTGTCGGTGTGTATGTGTGTGTGTGTTGTCGGTGTGTGTGTGTGTGTGTGTGTGTGTGTGTGTGTGTGTTGTCGGTGTGTGTGTGTGTGTGTTGTCGGTGTGTGTGTGTGTGTGTGTGTGTGTGTGTGTGTTGTCGGTGTGTGTGTGTGTTGTCGGTGTGTGTGTGTGTGTGTTGTCGGTGTGTGTGTGTGTGTGTCTGTTGTCGGTGTGTGTGTGTTGTCGGTGTGTGTGTGTGTGTGTTGTAGGTGTGTGTGTGTGTGTTGTCGGTGTGTGTGTGTGTGTGTTGTCGGTGTGTGTGTGTGTTGTGTGTGTGTGTGTTGTCGGTGTGTGTGTGTGTGTGTGTGTGTTGTCGGTGTGTGTGTGTGTTGTCGGTGTGTATGTGTGTGTGTGTTGTCGGTGTGTGTTGTCGGTGTGTGTGTGTGTGTGTTGTCGGTGTGTGTGTGTTTGTGTGTGTGTGTGTGTGTTGTCGGTGTGTGTGTGTGTGTGTTGTCGGGGTGTGTGTGTGTGTGTGTTGTCAGTGTGTGTGTGTGTGTGTGTTGTCGGTGTGTGTGTGTGTTGTTGGTGTGTGTGTGTGTGTGTGTGTTGTCGGTGTGTGTGTGTTGTCGGTGTGTGTGTGTGTGTGTTGTCGGTGTGTGTGTGTGTGTGTTGTCTGTGTGTGTGTGTGTGTTGTCGGTGTGTGTGTGTTTATGTGTTGTCGGTGTGTGTGTGTGTGTGTTGTCGGTGTGTGTGTGTGTGTGTTGTCGGTGTGTGTGTGTGTTGTCGGTGTGTGTGTGTGTGTGTGTGTGTGTGTGTGTGTGTGTTGTCGGTGTGTGTGTGTGTTGTCGGTGTGTATGTGTGTGTGTGTTGTCGGTGTGTGTGTGTGTGTTGTCGGTGTGTGTGTGTGTGTTGTCAGTGTGTGTGTGTGTGTTGTCGGTGTGTGTGTGTGTGTTGTCGGTGTGTGTGTGTGTGTTATGTGTGTGTGTGTTGTCGGTGTGTGTGTTGTCTGAGTGTGTGTGTGTGTGTGTGTGTTGTCGGTGTGTGTGTGTTGTCGGTGTGTGTGTGTGTGTGTGTTGTCGGTGTGTGTGTGTGTGTATGTGTGTGTGTGTTGTCGGTGTGTGTGTGTGTGTGTTGTCGGTGTGTGTGTGTGTGTGTGTTGTCAGTGTGTGTGTGTGTGTGTGTTGTCGGTGTGTGTGTGTGTGTGTTGTCGGTGTGTGTGTGTGTGTGTGTGTGTGTTGTCGGTGTGTGTGTGTTGTGGGTGTGTGTGTGTGTGTGTGTGTTGTCTGTGTGTGTGTGTGTGTTGCTGGTGTTTGTGTGTGTGTGTTGTCGATGTGTGTGTGTGTGTGTTGTCGGTGTGTGTGTGTGTGTGTTGTGTGTGTGTGTGTTGTCGGTGTGTGTGTTGTCTGAGTGTGTGTGTGTGTGTGTGTGTTGTCGGTGTGTGTGTGTTGTCGGTGTGTGTGTGTGTGTGTGTGTGTGTTGTCGGTGTGTGTGTGTGTTGTCGGTGTGTGTGTGTGTGTGTTGTCAGTGTGTGTGTGTGTGTGTGTTGTCGGTGTGTGTGTGTGTGTGTTGTCGGTGTGTGTGTATGTGTTGTGGGTGTGTGTGTGTTGTGGGTGTGTGTGTGTGTGTGTTGTCTGTGTGTGTGTGTGTTGCTGGTGTTTGTGTGTGTGTGTGTTGTCGATGTGTGTGTGTGTGTGTTGTCGGCGTGTGTGTGTGTGTGTGTGTGTGTGTGTGTGTTGTCGGTGTGTGTGTGTGTGTTGTCGGTGTGTGTGTGTGTGTGTGTGTTGTCGGTGTGTGTGTGTTGTGGGTGTGTGTGTGTGTGTGTTGTCTGTGTGTGTGTGTGTGTTGCTGGTGTTTGTGTGTGTGTGTGTTGTCGATGTGTGTGTGTGTGTGTGTTGTCGGTGTGTGTGTGTGTGTTGGTGTG
>NW_027675409.1:332500-352500 GCF_965601325.2 Salmo salar
GTGTGTTGTCGGTGTGTGTGTGTGTGTTGTGTGGGTGTGTGTGTTGTCGGTGTGTGTGTGTGTGTGTTGTCGGTGTGTGTGTGTGTGTGTTGTCGGTGTGTGTGTGTGTGTTGTCGGTGTGTGTGTGTGTGTGTTGTCGGTGTGTGTGTGTGTGTGTTGTCGGTGTGTGTGTGTGTGTGTTGTCAGTGTGTGTGTGTGTGTGTTGTCGGTGTGTGTGTGTGTGTGTTGTCGGTGTGTGTGTGCGTGTGTGTGTTGTCGGTGTGTGTGTGTTGTGGGTGTGTGTGTGTGTGTGTTGTCTGTGTGTGTGTGTTGCTGGTGTTTGTGTGTGTGTGTGTTGTCGATGTGTGTGTGTGTGTGTTGTCGGTGTGTGTGTGTGTGTGTGTGTGTGTGTGTGTTGTCGGTGTGTGTGTGTGTTGTCGGTGTGTGTGTGTGTGTTGTGTGTGTGTGTGTTGTCGGTGTGTGTGTGTGTGTGTTGTCGGTGTGTGTGTGTGTGTGTTGTCGGTGTGTGTGTGTGTGTGTTGTCGGTGTGTGTGTGTGTGTGTTGTCGGTGTGTGTGTGTTGTCGGTGTGTGTGTGTGTGTGTTGTCGGTGTGTGTGTGTGTTGTCGGTGTGTGTGTGTGTGTGTGTTGTCGGTGTGTGTGTGTGTGTGTGTTGTCGGTGTGTGTGTGTGTGTGTGTGTTGTCGGTGTGTGTGTGTGTGTTGTCGGTGTGTGTGTGTGTGTGTGTGTTGTCGGTGTGTGTGTGTGTGTTGTCGGTGTGTGTATGTGTGTGTTGTTGGTGTGTGTGTGTGTTGTCGGTGTGTGTGTGTGTGTTGTCGGTGTGTGTGTGTGTGTTGTCGGTGTGTGTGTGTGTGTTGTCGGTGTGTGTGTGTGTGTGTGTTGTCGGTGTGTGTGTGTGTGTTGTCGGTGTGTGTGTGTGTGTTGTCGGTGTGTGTGTGTGTGTTGTCGGTGTGTGTGTGTGTGTTGTCGGTGTGGGTGTGTGTTGTCGGTGTGTGTGTGTGTGTGTGTTGCCGGTGTGTGTGTGTGTGTGTGTTGTCTGAGTGTGTGTGTGTGTGTGTGTGTTGTCGGTGTGTGTGTGTTGTCGGTGTGTGTGTGTGTGTGTGTGTTGTCGGTGTGTGTGTGTGTGTTGTCGGTGTGTGTATGTGTGTGTTGTCGGTGTGTGTGTGTGTTGTCGGTGTGTGTGTGTGTGTTGTCGGTGTGTGTGTGTGTGTGTTGTCGAGATGTGTGTGTGTGTTGTCGGTGTGTGTGTGTGTGTGTGTGTTGTCGGTGTGTGTGTGTGTGTTGTCGGTGTGTGTGTGTGTTGTCTGTGTGTGTGTGTTGTCGGTGTGTGTGTGTGTGTTGTCGGTGTGTGTGTGTGTGTTGTCGGTGTGGGTGTGTGTTGTCGGTGTGTGTGTGTGTTGTCAGTGTGTGTGTGTGTGTGTTGTCGGTGTGTGTGTGTGTGTTGTCGGTGTGTGTGTGTGTGTGTTGTCGGTGTGTGTGTGTGTGTGTGTTTTCGGTGTGTGTGTGTGTGTTGTCGGTGTGTGTGTGTGTTGTCGGTGTGTGTGTGTTGTCGGTGTGTGTGTGTGTTGTCGGTGTGTGTGTGTGTGTGTTGTCGGTGTGTGTGTGTGTGTGTCTGTTGTCGGTGTGTGTGTGTGTGTGTGTTGTCGGTGTGTGTGTGTGTGTGTTGTAGGTGTGTGTGTGTGTGTTGTCGGTGTGTGTGTGTGTGTGTTGTCGGTGTGTGTGTGTGTTGTGTGTGTGTGTGTTGTCGGTGTGTGTGTGTGTGTGTGTGTGTTGTCGGTGTGTGTGTGTGTTGTCGGTGTGTATGTGTGTGTGTGTTGTCGGTGTGTGTGTGTGTGTGTGTGTGTGTGTGTGTGTGTGTTGTCGGTGTGTGTGTGTGTGTGTTGTCGGTGTGTGTGTGTGTGTGTGTGTGTGTGTGTTGTCGGTGTGTGTGTGTGTTGTCGGTGTGTGTGTGTGTGTGTTGTCGGTGTGTGTGTGTGTGTGTCTGTTGTCGGTGTGTGTGTGTTGTCGGTGTGTGTGTGTGTGTGTTGTAGGTGTGTGTGTGTGTGTTGTCGGTGTGTGTGTGTGTGTGTTGTCGGTGTGTGTGTGTGTTGTGTGTGTGTGTGTTGTCGGTGTGTGTGTGTGTGTGTGTGTGTGTTGTCGGTGTGTGTGTGTGTTGTCGGTGTGTATGTGTGTGTGTGTTGTCGGTGTGTGTTGTCGGTGTGTGTGTGTGTGTGTTGTCGGTGTGTGTGTGTTTGTGTGTGTGTGTGTGTGTTGTCGGTGTGTGTGTGTGTGTGTTGTCGGGGTGTGTGTGTGTGTGTGTTGTCAGTGTGTGTGTGTGTGTGTGTTGTCGGTGTGTGTGTGTGTTGTTGGTGTGTGTGTGTGTGTGTGTGTTGTCGGTGTGTGTGTGTTGTCGGTGTGTGTGTGTGTGTGTTGTCGGTGTGTGTGTGTGTGTGTTGTCTGTGTGTGTGTGTGTGTTGTCGGTGTGTGTGTGTTTATGTGTTGTGGGTGTGTGTGTGTGTGTGTTGTCGGTGTGTGTGTGTGTGTGTTGTCGGTGTGTGTGTGTGTTGTCGGTGTGTGTGTGTGTGTGTGTGTGTGTGTGTGTGTGTGTTGTCGGTGTGTGTGTGTGTTGTCGGTGTGTATGTGTGTGTGTGTTGTCGGTGTGTGTGTGTGTGTTGTCGGTGTGTGTGTGTGTGTTGTCAGTGTGTGTGTGTGTGTTGTCGGTGTGTGTGTGTGTGTTGTCGGTGTGTGTGTGTGTGTTATGTGTGTGTGTGTTGTCGGTGTGTGTGTTGTCTGAGTGTGTGTGTGTGTGTGTGTGTTGTCGGTGTGTGTGTGTTGTCGGTGTGTGTGTGTGTGTGTGTTGTCGGTGTGTGTGTGTGTGTATGTGTGTGTGTGTTGTCGGTGTGTGTGTGTGTGTGTTGTCGGTGTGTGTGTGTGTGTGTGTTGTCAGTGTGTGTGTGTGTGTGTGTTGTCGGTGTGTGTGTGTGTGTGTTGTCGGTGTGTGTGTGTGTGTGTGTGTGTGTTGTCGGTGTGTGTGTGTTGTGGGTGTGTGTGTGTGTGTGTGTGTTGTCTGTGTGTGTGTGTGTGTTGCTGGTGTTTGTGTGTGTGTGTTGTCGATGTGTGTGTGTGTGTGTTGTCGGTGTGTGTGTGTGTGTGTTGTGTGTGTGTGTGTTGTCGGTGTGTGTGTTGTCTGAGTGTGTGTGTGTGTGTGTGTGTTGTCGGTGTGTGTGTGTTGTCGGTGTGTGTGTGTGTGTGTGTGTGTGTTGTCGGTGTGTGTGTGTGTTGTCGGTGTGTGTGTGTGTGTGTTGTCAGTGTGTGTGTGTGTGTGTGTTGTCGGTGTGTGTGTGTGTGTGTTGTCGGTGTGTGTGTGTGTGTTGTGGGTGTGTGTGTGTTGTGGGTGTGTGTGTGTGTGTGTTGTCTGTGTGTGTGTGTGTTGCTGGTGTTTGTGTGTGTGTGTGTTGTCGATGTGTGTGTGTGTGTGTTGTCGGCGTGTGTGTGTGTGTGTGTGTGTGTGTGTGTGTGTGTTGTCGGTGTGTGTGTGTGTGTTGTCGGTGTGTGTGTGTGTGTGTGTGTTGTCGGTGTGTGTGTGTTGTGGGTGTGTGTGTGTGTGTGTTGTCTGTGTGTGTGTGTGTGTTGCTGGTGTTTGTGTGTGTGTGTGTTGTCGATGTGTGTGTGTGTGTGTGTTGTCGGTGTGTGTGTGTGTGTTGGTGTGTGTGTGTGTTGTCGGTGTGTGTGTGTGTGTGTTGTCGGTGTGTGTGTGTGTGTGTGTTCTCGGTGTGTGTGTGTGTGTGTTGTCAGTGTGTGTGTGTGTGTTGATGGTGTTTGTGTGTGTGTGTGTTGTCGATGTGTGTGTGTGTGTGTGTTGTCGGTGTGTGTGTGTGTGTGTGTGTGTGTGTGTGTTGTCGGTGTGTGTGTGTGTGTGTGTTGTCGGTGTGTGTGTGTGTGTGTGTTGTCTGAGTGTGTGTGTGTGTGTGTGTGTGTTGTCGGTGTGTGTGTGTTGTCGGTGTGTGTGTGTGTGTGTGTTGTCGGTGTGTGTGTGTGTGTGTGTGTGTGTTGTCGGTGTGTGTGTGTGTTGTCGGTGTGTGTGTGTGTGTGTTGTCAGTGTGTGTGTGTGTGTGTGTGTTGTCGGTGTGTGTGTGTGTGTGTTGTCGGTGTGTGTGTGTGTGTGTGTGTGTGTGTGTTGTCGGTGTGTGTGTGTGTGTGTTGTCGGTGTGTGTGTGTGTGTGTTGTCAGTGTGTGTGTGTGTGTGTGTTGTCGGTGTGTGTGTGTGTGTGTTGTCGGTGTGTGTGTGTGTGTGTGTGTGTGTTGTCGGTGTGTGTGTGTTGTGGGTGTGTGTGTGTGTGTGTGTTGTCTGTGTGTGTGTGTGTGTTGCTGGTGTTTGTGTGTGTGTGTTGTCGATGTGTGTGTGTGTGTGTTGTCGGTGTGTGTGTGTGTGTGTTGTGTGTGTGTGTGTTGTCGGTGTGTGTGTTGTCTGAGTGTGTGTGTGTGTGTGTGTGTTGTCGGTGTGTGTGTGTTGTCGGTGTGTGTGTGTGTGTGTGTGTGTGTTGTCGGTGTGTGTGTGTGTTGTCGGTGTGTGTGTGTGTGTGTTGTCAGTGTGTGTGTGTGTGTGTGTTGTCGGTGTGTGTGTGTGTGTGTTGTCGGTGTGTGTGTGTGTGTTGTGGGTGTGTGTGTGTTGTGGGTGTGTGTGTGTGTGTGTGTGTTGTCTGTGTGTGTGTGTGTTGCTGGTGTTTGTGTGTGTGTGTGTTGTCGATGTGTGTGTGTGTGTGTTGTCGGCGTGTGTGTGTGTGTGTGTGTGTGTGTGTGTGTGTGTGTTGTCGGTGTGTGTGTGTGTGTTGTCGGTGTGTGTGTGTGTGTGTGTGTTGTCGGTGTGTGTGTGTTGTGGGTGTGTGTGTGTGTGTGTGTTGTCTGTGTGTGTGTGTGTGTTGCTGGTGTTTGTGTGTGTGTGTGTTGTCGATGTGTGTGTGTGTGTGTGTTGTCGGTGTGTGTGTGTGTGTTGGTGTGTGTGTGTGTTGTCGGTGTGTGTGTGTGTGTGTTGTCGGTGTGTGTGTGTGTGTGTGTTCTCGGTGTGTGTGTGTGTGTGTTGTCAGTGTGTGTGTGTGTGTTGATGGTGTTTGTGTGTGTGTGTGTTGTCGATGTGTGTGTGTGTGTGTGTTGTCGGTGTGTGTGTGTGTGTGTGTGTGTGTGTGTGTTGTCGGTGTGTGTGTGTGTGTGTGTTGTCGGTGTGTGTGTGTGTGTGTGTTGTCTGAGTGTGTGTGTGTGTGTGTGTGTGTTGTCGGTGTGTGTGTGTTGTCGGTGTGTGTGTGTGTGTGTGTTGTCGGTGTGTGTGTGTGTGTGTGTGTGTGTTGTCGGTGTGTGTGTGTGTTGTCGGTGTGTGTGTGTGTGTGTTGTCAGTGTGTGTGTGTGTGTGTGTGTTGTCGGTGTGTGTGTGTGTGTGTTGTCGGTGTGTGTGTGTGTGTGTGTGTTGTCGGTGTGTGTGTGTTGTGGGTGTGTGTGTGTGTGTGTTGTCTGTGTGTGTGTGTGTGTTGCTGGTGTTTGTGTGTGTGTGTGTTGTCGATGTGTGTGTGTGTGTGTTGTCGGTGTGTGTGTGTGTGTGTGTGTGTGTGTGTGTGTGTGTGTGTTGTCGGTGTGTGTGTGTGTGTGTGTTGTCGGTGTGTGTGTGTGTGTGTTGTCGGTGTGTGTGTGTTGTGGGTGTGTGTGTGTGTGTGTTGTCTGTGTGTGTGTGTGTGTTGCTGGTGTTTGTGTGTGTGTGTTGTCGATGTGTGTGTGTGTGTGTTTTCGGTGTGTGTGTGTGTGTGTCTGTTGTGTGTGTGTGTGTTGTCGGTGTGTGTTGTCTGAGTGTGTGTGTGTGTGTGTGTTGTCGGTGTGTGTGTGTTGTCGGTGTGTGTGTGTGTGTGTCTGTTGTGTGTGTGTGTGTTGTCGGTGTGTGTTGTCTGAGTGTGTGTGTGTGTGTGTGTTGTCGGTGTGTGTGTGTGTGTGTCTGTTGTGTGTGTGTTGTCGGTGTGTGTTGTCTGAGTGTGTGTGTGTGTGTGTGTTGTCGGTGTGTGTGTGTTGTCGGTGTGTGTGTGTGTGTGTGTTGTCGGTGTGTGTGTGTGTGTGTGTGTGTTTTCGGTGTGTGTGTGTGTGTGTTGTCGGTGTGTGTGTGTGTGTGTTGTCAGTGTGTGTGTGTGTGTGTGTTGTCGGTGTGTGTGTGTGTGTTGTCGGTGTGTGTGTGTGTGTGTGTGTTGTCGGTGTGTGTGTGTTGTGGGTGTGTGTGTGTGTGTGTTGTCTGTGTGTGTGTGTTGCTGGTGTTTGTGTGTGTGTGTGTTGTCGATGTGTGTGTGTGTGTGTTGTCGGTGTGTGTGTGTGTGTGTGTGTGTGTGTGTGTGTGTGTGTGTGTGTGTTGTCGGTGTGTGTGTGTGTGTTGTCGGTGTGTGTGTGTGTGTTGTGTGGGTGTGTGTGTTGTCGGTGTGTGTGTGTGTGTGTTGTCGGTGTGTGTGTGTGTGTGTTGTCGGTGTGTGTGTGTGTGTTGTCGGTGTGTGTGTGTGTGTGTTGTCGGTGTGTGTGTGTGTGTGTGTCGGTGTGTGTGTGTGTGTGTTGTCAGTGTGTGTGTGTGTGTGTTGTCGGTGTGTGTGTGTGTGTGTTGTCGGTGTGTGTGTGTGTGTGTGTGTTGTCGGTGTGTGTGTGTTGTGGGTGTGTGTGTGTGTGTGTTGTCTGTGTGTGTGTGTTGCTGGTGTTTGTGTGTGTGTGTGTTGTCGATGTGTGTGTGTGTGTGTTGTCGGTGTGTGTGTGTGTGTGTGTGTGTGTGTGTGTTGTCGGTGTGTGTGTGTGTTGTCGGTGTGTGTGTGTGTGTTGTGTGTGTGTGTGTGTTGTCGGTGTGTGTGTGTGTGTGTTGTCGGTGTGTGTGTGTGTGTGTTGTCGGTGTGTGTGTGTGTGTGTTGTCGGTGTGTGTGTGTGTGTGTTGTCGGTGTGTGTGTGTTGTCGGTGTGTGTGTGTGTGTGTTGTCGGTGTGTGTGTGTGTTGTCGGTGTGTGTGTGTGTGTGTGTTGTCGGTGTGTGTGTGTGTGTGTGTTGTCGGTGTGTGTGTGTGTGTGTGTGTTGTCGGTGTGTGTGTGTGTGTTGTCGGTGTGTGTGTGTGTGTGTGTGTTGTCGGTGTGTGTGTGTGTGTTGTCGGTGTGTGTATGTGTGTGTTGTTGGTGTGTGTGTGTGTTGTCGGTGTGTGTGTGTGTGTTGTCGGTGTGTGTGTGTGTGTTGTCGGTGTGTGTGTGTGTGTTGTCGGTGTGTGTGTGTGTGTGTGTTGTCGGTGTGTGTGTGTGTGTTGTCGGTGTGTGTGTGTGTGTTGTCGGTGTGTGTGTGTTGTCGGTGTGTGTGTGTGTGTTGTCGGTGTGGGTGTGTGTTGTCGGTGTGTGTGTGTTGCCGGTGTGTGTGTGTGTGTGTGTTGTCTGAGTGTGTGTGTGTGTGTGTTGTCGGTGTGTGTGTGTTGTCGGTGTGTGTGTGTGTGTGTGTGTGTGTTGTCGGTGTGTGTGTGTGTGTGTGTGTGTGTTGTCGGTGTGTGTGTGTGTTGTCGGTGTGTGTGTGTGTGTTGTCAGTGTGTGTGTGTGTGTGTGTTGTCGGTGTGTGTGTGTGTGTGTTGTCGGTGTGTGTGTGTGTGTGTGTGTTGTCGGTGTGTGTGTGTTGTGGGTGTGTGTGTGTGTGTGTTGTCTGTGTGTGTGTGTTGCTGGTGTTTTTGTGTGTGTGTGTTGTCGATGTGTGTGTGTGTGTGTTGTCGGTGTGTGTGTGTGTGTGTGTGTGTGTGTGTGTGTGTGTGTTGTCGGTGTGTGTGTGTGTGTTGTCGGTGTGTGTGTGTGTGTTGTGTGTGTGTGTGTGTTGTCGGTGTGTGTGTGTGTGTGTTGTCGGTGTGTGTGTGTGTGTGTTGTCGGTGTGTGTGTGTGTGTGTTGTCGGTGTGTGTGTGTGTGTGTTGTCGGTGTGTGTGTGTTGTCGGTGTGTGTGTGTGTGTGTTGTCGGTGTGTGTGTGTGTTGTCGGTGTGTGTGTGTGTGTGTGTTGTCGGTGTGTGTGTGTGTGTGTGTTGTCGGTGTGTGTGTGTGTGTGTTGTCGGTGTGTGTGTGTGTGTTGTCGGTGTGTGTGTGTGTGTGTGTGTTGTCGGTGTGTGTGTGTGTGTTGTCGGTGTGTGTATGTGTGTGTTGTCGGTGTGTGTGTGTGTTGTCGGTGTGTGTGTGTGTGTTGTCGGTGTGTGTGTGTGTGTGTTGTCGGTGTGTGTGTGTGTGTTGTCGGTGTGTGTGTGTGTGTGTGTGTTGTCGGTGTGTGTGTATGTGTTGTCGGTATGTGTGTGTGTTGTCTGTGTGTGTGTGTGTGTTGTCGGTGTGTGTGTGTGTGTTGTCGGTGTGTGTGTGTGTGTTGTCGGTGTGGGTGTGTGTGTGTGTTGTCGGTGTGTGTGTGTGTGTGTGTGTGTGTGTGTGTGTTGTCGGTGTGTGTGTGTGTGTGTTGTCGGTGTGTGTGTGTTTGTGTGTGTGTGTGTGTGTGTGTTGTCGGTGTGTGTGTGTGTGTGTTGTCGGTGTGTGTGTGTGTGTGTTGTCAGTGTGTGTGTGTGTGTGTGTTGTCGGTGTGTGTGTGTGTTGTTGGTGTGTGTGTGTGTGTGTGTGTTGTCGGTGTGTGTGTGTTGTCGGTGTGTGTGTGTGTGTGTTGTCGGTGTGTGTGTGTGTGTGTTGTCTGTGTGTGTGTGTGTGTTGTCGGTGTGTGTGTGTTTATGTGTTGTCGGTGTGTGTGTGTGTGTGTTGTCGGTGTGTGTGTGTGTGTGTTGTCGGTGTGTGTGTGTGTTGTCGGTGTGTGTGTGTGTGTGTGTGTGTGTGTGTGTGTGTGTTGTCGGTGTGTGTGTGTGTTGTCGGTGTGTATGTGTGTGTGTGTTGTCGGTGTGTGTGTGTGTGTTGTCGGTGTGTGTGTGTGTGTTGTCAGTGTGTGTGTGTGTGTGTTGTCGGTGTGTGTGTGTGTGTTGTCGGTGTGTGTGTGTGTGTTATGTGTGTGTGTGTTGTCGGTGTGTGTGTTGTCTGAGTGTGTGTGTGTGTGTGTGTGTTGTCGGTGTGTGTGTGTTGTCGGTGTGTGTGTGTGTGTGTGTTGTCGGTGTGTGTGTGTGTGTATGTGTGTGTGTGTTGTCGGTGTGTGTGTGTTGTCGGTGTGTGTGTGTGTGTGTGTTGTCGGTGTGTGTGTGTGTGTATGTGTGTGTGTGTTGTCGGTGTGTGTGTGTGTGTGTTGTCGGTGTGTGTGTGTGTGTGTTGTCAGTGTGTGTGTGTGTGTGTGTTGTCGGTGTGTGTGTGTGTGTGTTGTCGGTGTGTGTGTGTTGTCGGTGTGTGTGTGTGTGTGTTGTCGGTGTGTGTGTGTGTGTGTTGTCTGTGTGTGTGTGTGTGTTGTCGGTGTGTGTGTGTTTATGTGTTGTCGGTGTGTGTGTGTGTGTGTTGTCGGTGTGTGTGTGTGTGTGTTGTCGGTGTGTGTGTGTGTTGTCGGTGTGTGTGTGTGTGTGTGTGTGTGTGTGTGTGTTGTCGGTGTGTGTGTGTGTTGTCGGTGTGTATGTGTGTGTGTGTTGTCGGTGTGTGTGTGTGTGTTGTCGGTGTGTGTGTGTGTGTTGTCAGTGTGTGTGTGTGTGTGTTGTCGGTGTGTGTGTGTGTGTTGTCGGTGTGTGTGTGTGTGTTATGTGTGTGTGTGTTGTCGGTGTGTGTGTTGTCTGAGTGTGTGTGTGTGTGTGTGTGTTGGCGGTGTGTGTGTGTTGTCGGTGTGTGTGTGTGTGTGTGTTGTCGGTGTGTGTGTGTGTGTATGTGTGTGTGTGTTGTCGGTGTGTGTGTGTTTGTGTGTGTGTGTGTGTGTGTGTTGTCGGTGTGTGTGTGTGTGTGTTGTCGGTGTGTGTGTGTTGTCAGTGTGTGTGTGTGTGTGTGTTGTCAGTGTGTGTGTGTGTTGTTGGTGTGTGTGTGTGTGTGTGTGTTGTCGGTGTGTGTGTGTTGTCGGTGTGTGTGTGTGTGTGTTGTCGGTGTGTGTGTGTGTGTGTTGTCTGTGTGTGTGTGTGTGTTGTCGGTGTGTGTGTGTTTATGTGTTGTCGGTGTGTGTGTGTGTGTGTTGTCGGTGTGTGTGTGTGTGTTGTCGGTGTGTGTGTGTGTTGTCGGTGTGTGTGTGTGTGTGTGTGTTGTCGGTGTGTGTGTGTGTTGTCGGTGTGTATGTGTGTGTGTGTTGTCGGTGTGTGTGTGTGTGTTGTCGGTGTGTGTGTGTGTGTTGTCAGTGTGTGTGTGTGTGTGTTGTCGGTGTGTGTGTGTGTGTTGTCGGTGTGTGTGTGTGTGTTATGTGTGTGTGTGTTGTCGGTGTGTGTGTTGTCTGAGTGTGTGTGTGTGTGTGTGTGTTGTCGGTGTGTGTGTGTTGTCGGTGTGTGTGTGTGTGTGTGTTGTCGGTGTGTGTGTGTGTGTATGTGTGTGTGTGTTGTCGGTGTGTGTGTGTTGTCGGTGTGTGTGTGTGTGTGTGTTGTCGGTGTGTGTGTGTGTGTATGTGTGTGTGTGTTGTCGGTGTGTGTGTGTGTGTGTTGTCGGTGTGTGTGTGTGTGTGTTGTCAGTGTGTGTGTGTGTGTGTGTTGTCGGTGTGTGTGTGTGTGTGTTGTCGGTGTGTGTGTGTTGTCGGTGTGTGTGTGTGTGTGTTGTCGGTGTGTGTGTGTGTGTGTTGTCTGTGTGTGTGTGTGTGTTGTCGGTGTGTGTGTGTTTATGTGTTGTCGGTGTGTGTGTGTGTGTGTTGTCGGTGTGTGTGTGTGTGTGTTGTCGGTGTGTGTGTGTGTTGTCGGTGTGTGTGTGTGTGTGTGTGTGTGTGTGTGTGTGTGTTGTCGGTGTGTGTGTGTGTTGTCGGTGTGTATGTGTGTGTGTGTTGTCGGTGTGTGTGTGTGTGTTGTCGGTGTGTGTGTGTGTGTTGTCAGTGTGTGTGTGTGTGTGTTGTCGGTGTGTGTGTGTGTGTTGTCGGTGTGTGTGTGTGTGTTATGTGTGTGTGTGTTGTCGGTGTGTGTGTTGTCTGAGTGTGTGTGTGTGTGTGTGTGTTGTCGGTGTGTGTGTGTTGTCGGTGTGTGTGTGTGTGTGTGTTGTCGGTGTGTGTGTGTGTGTATGTGTGTGTGTGTTGTCGGTGTGTGTGTGTGTGTGTTGTCGGTGTGTGTGTGTGTGTGTGTGTTGTCGGTGTGTGTGTGTTGTCGGTGTGTGTGTGTGTGTGTGTTGTCGGTGTGTGTGTGTGTGTATGTGTGTGTGTGTTGTCGGTGTGTGTGTGTGTGTTGTCGGTGTGTGTGTGTGTGTGTTGTCAGTGTGTGTGTGTGTGTGTGTTGTCGGTGTGTGTGTGTGTGTGTTGTCGGTGTGTGTGTGTGTGTGTGTGTTGTCGGTGTGTGTGTGTTGTGGGTGTGTGTGTGTGTGTGTGTGTTGTCTGTGTGTGTGTGTGTGTTGCTGGTGTTTGTGTGTGTGTGTTGTCGATGTGTGTGTGTGTGTGTTGTCGGTGTGTGTGTGTGTGTGTGTTGTGTGTGTGTGTGTTGTCGGTGTGTGTGTTGTCTGAGTGTGTGTGTGTGTTGTCGGTGTGTGTGTGTTGTCGGTGTGTGTGTGTGTGTGTGTGTGTGTTGTCGGTGTGTGTGTGTGTTGTCGGTGTGTGTGTGTGTGTGTTGTCAGTGTGTGTGTGTGTGTGTTGTCGGTGTGTGTGTGTGTGTGTTGTCGGTGTGTGTGTGTGTGTTGTGGGTGTGTGTGTGTTGTGGGTGTGTGTGTGTGTGTGTTGTCTGTGTGTGTGTGTGTTGCTGGTGTTTGTGTGTGTGTGTGTGTTGTCGATGTGTGTGTGTGTGTGTTGTCGGCGTGTGTGTGTGTGTGTGTGTGTGTGTGTGTGTTGTCGGTGTGTGTGTGTGTGTTGTCGGTGTGTGTGTGTGTGTGTGTGTGTTGTCGGTGTGTGTGTGTTGTGGGTGTGTGTGTGTGTGTGTTGTCTGTGTGTGTGTGTGTGTTGCTGGTGTTTGTGTGTGTGTGTGTTGTCGATGTGTGTGTGTGTGTGTGTTGTCGGTGTGTGTGTGTGTGTGTGTGTGTGTGTGTGTTGTCGGTGTGTGTGTGTGTGTGTTGTCGGTGTGTGTGTGTGTGTGTGTTGTCGGTGTGTGTGTGTGTTGTCAGTGTGTGTGTGTGTGTTGATGGTGTTTGTGTGTGTGTGTGTTGTCGATGTGTGTGTGTGTGTGTGTTGTCGGTGTGTGTGTGTGTGTGTGTGTGTGTGTGTGTTGTCGGTGTGTGTGTGTGTGTGTTGTCGGTGTGTGTGTGTGTGTGTGTTGTCTGAGTGTGTGTGTGTGTGTGTGTGTTGTCGGTGTGTGTGTGTTGTCGGTGTGTGTGTGTGTGTGTGTTGTCGGTGTGTGTGTGTGTGTGTGTGTGTGTTGTCGGTGTGTGTGTGTGTGTGTTGTCGGTGTGTGTGTGTGTGTGTTGTCAGTGTGTGTGTGTGTGTGTGTGTTGTCGGTGTGTGTGTGTGTGTTGTCGGTGTGTGTGTGTGTGTGTGTGTTGTCGGTGTGTGTGTGTTGTGGGTGTGTGTGTGTGTGTGTTGTCTGTGTGTGTGTGTGTGTTGCTGGTGTTTGTGTGTGTGTGTGTTGTCGATGTGTGTGTGTGTGTGTTGTCGGCGTGTGTGTGTGTGTGTGTGTGTGTGTGTGTGTGTGTGTGTGTGTTGTCGGTGTGTGTGTGTGTGTGTGTTGTCGGTGTGTGTGTGTGTGTGTGTGTTGTCGGTGTGTGTGTGTTGTGGGTGTGTGTGTGTGTGTGTTGTCTGTGTGTGTGTGTGTGTTGCTGGTGTTTGTGTGTGTGTGTTGTCGATGTGTGTGTGTGTGTGTTGTCGGTGTGTGTGTGTGTGTGTCTGTTGTGTGTGTGTGTGTTGTCGGTGTGTGTTGTCTGAGTGTGTGTGTGTGTGTGTGTTGTCGGTGTGTGTGTGTTGTCGGTGTGTGTGTGTGTGTGTGTTGTCGGTGTGTGTGTGTGTGTGTGTTGTCGGTGTGTGTGTGTGTGTGTTGTCGGTGTGTGTGTGTGTGTGTTGTCAGTGTGTGTGTGTGTGTGTGTTGTCGGTGTGTGTGTGTGTGTTGTCGGTGTGTGTGTGTGTGTGTGTGTTGTCGGTGTGTGTGTGTTGTGGGTGTGTGTGTGTGTGTGTTGTCTGTGTGTGTGTGTTGCTGGTGTATGTGTGTGCGTTGTCGATGTGTGTGTGTGTGTGTTGTCGGTGTGTGTGTGTGTGTGTGTGTGTGTGTGTGTGTGTTGTCGGTGTGTGTGTGTTGTGGGTGTGTGTGTGTGTGTGTTGTCTGTGTGTGTGTGTGTGTTGCTGGTGTTTGTGTGTGTGTGTGTTGTCGATGTGTGTGTGTGTGTGTTGTCGGTGTGTGTGTGTGTGTGTGTGTGTGTGTGTGTTGTCGGTGTGTGTGTGTGTGTGTGTTGTCGGTGTGTGTGTGTGTGTGTGTGTTGTCGGTGTGTGTGTGTTGTGGGTGTGTGTGTGTGTGTGTTGTCTGTGTGTGTGTGTGTGTTGCTGGTGTTTGTGTGTGTGTGTTGTCGATGTGTGTGTGTGTGTGTTGTCGGTGTGTGTGTGTGTGTGTCTGTTGTGTGTGTGTGTGTTGTCGGTGTGTGTTGTCTGAGTGTGTGTGTGTGGGTGTGTTGTCGGTGTGTGTGTGTTGTCGGTGTGTGTGTGTGTGTGTGTTGTCGGTGTGTGTGTGTGTGTGTGTGTGTTGTCGGTGTGTGTGTGTGTGTGTTGTCGGTGTGTGTGTGTGTGTGTTGTCAGTGTGTGTGTGTGTGTGTTGTCGGTGTGTGTGTGTGTGTTGTCGGTGTGTGTGTGTGTGTGTGTGTTGTCGGTGTGTGTGTGTTATGGGTGTGTGTGTGTGTGTGTTGTCTGTGTGTGTGTGTTGCTGGTGTTTGTGTGTGTGTTGTCGATGTGTGTGTGTGTGTGTTGTCGGTGTGTGTGTGTGTGTGTGTGTGTGTGTGTGTGTGTGTGTGTGTGTTGTCGGTGTGTGTGTGTGTGTTGTCGGTGTGTGTGTGTGTGTTGTGTGGGTGTGTGTGTTGTCGGTGTGTGTGTGTGTGTGTTGTCGGTGTGTGTGTGTGTGTGTTGTCGGTGTGTGTGTGTGTGTTGTCGGTGTGTGTGTGTGTGTGTTGTCGGTGTGTGTGTGTGTGTGTTGTCAGTGTGTGTGTGTGTGTGTGTGTTGTCGGTGTGTGTGTGTGTGTGTTGTCGGTGTGTGTGTGTGTGTGTGTTGTCGATGTGTGTGTGTTGTGGGTGTGTGTGTGTGTGTGTTGTCTGTGTGTGTGTGTGTGTGTTGCTGGTGTTTGTGTGTGTGTGTGTGTTGTCGATGTGTGTGTGTGTGTGTTGTCGGTGTGTGTGTGTGTGTGTGTTGTGTGTGTGTGTGTTGTCGGTGTGTGTGTTGTCTGAGTGTGTGTGTGTGTGTGTTGTCGGTGTGTGTGTGTTGTCGGTGTGTGTGTGTGTGTGTGTTGTCGGTGTGGTGTGTGTGTGTGTGTGTGTTGTCGGTGTGTGTGTGTGTGTGTTGTCGGTGTGTGTGTGTGTGTGTTGTCGGTGTGTGTGTGTGTGTGTTGTCGGTGTGTGTGTGTTGTGGGTGTGTGTGTGTGTGTTGTCTGTGTGTGTGTGTGTGTTGCTGGTGTTTGTGTGTGTGTGTGTTGTCGATGTGTGTGTGTGTGTGTTGTCGGTGTGTGTGTGTGTGTGTGTGTGTGTGTGTGTGTGTGTGTTGTCGGTGTGTGTGTGTGTGTGTGTGTGTGTGTTGTCTGTGTGTGTGTGTGTGTTGCTGGTGTTTGTGTGTGTGTGTGTTGTCGATGTGTGTGTGTGTGTGTTGTCGGTGTGTGTGTGTGTGTGTGTGTTGTGTGTGTGTGTGTTGTCGGTGTGTGTGTTGTCTGAGTGTGTGTGTGTGTGTGTTGTCGGTGTGTGTGTGTTGTCGGTGTGTGTGTGTGTGTGTGTTGTCGGTGTGTGTGTGTGTGTGTTGTCGGTGTGTGTGTGTGTGTGTTGTCGGTGTGTGTGTGTGTGTGTTGTCAGTGTGTGTGTGTGTGTGTGTTGTCGGTGTGTGTGTGTGTGTGTTGTCGGTGTGTGTGTGTGTGTGTGTGTTGTCGGTGTGTGTGTGTTGTGGGTGTGTGTGTGTGTGTGTTGTCTGTGTGTGTGTGTTGCTGGTGTTTGTGTGTGTGTGTGTTGTCGATGTGTGTGTGTGTGTGTTGTCGGTGTGTGTGTGTGTGTGTGTGTGTGTGTGTGTGTGTGTGTGTGTGTGTGTGTGTGTGTGTGTTGTCGGTGTGTGTGTGTGTGTGTGTTGTCGGTGTGTGTGTGTGTGTTGTGTGTGTGTGTGTGTTGTCGGTGTGTGTGTGTGTGTGTTGTCGGTGTGTGTGTGTGTGTGTTGTCGGTGTGTGTGTGTGTGTTGTCGGTGTGTGTGTGTGTGTGTTGTCGGTGTGTGTGTGTTGTCGGTGTGTGTGTGTGTGTGTTGTCGGTGTGTGTGTGTGTGTTGTCGGTGTGTGTGTGTGTGTGTGTTGTCGGTGTGTGTGTGTGTGTGTTGTCGGTGTGTGTGTGTGTGTGTTGTCGGTGTGTTTGTGTGTGTTGTCGGTGTGTGTGTGTGTGTGTGTGTTGTCGGTGTGTGTGTGTGTGTTGTCGGTGTGTGTATGTGTGTGTTGTCGGTGTGTGTGTGTGTGTTGTCGGTGTGTGTGTGTGTGTGTGTTGTCGGTGTGTGTGTGTGTGTGTTGTCGGTGTGTGTGTGTGTTGTCGGTGTGTGTGTGTGTGTTGTCGGTGTGTGTGTGTGTGTGTGTGTTGTCGGTGTGTATGTGTGTGTTGTCGGTGTGTGTGTGTGTGTGTGTGTTGTCGGTGTGTGTGTGTGTGTGTTGTCTGTGTGTGTGTGTGTGTTTTCGGTGTGTGTGTGTGTGTTGTCGGTGTGTGTGTGTGTGTTGTCGGTGTGGGTGTGTGTTGTCGGTGTGTGTGTGTGTTGTCGGTGTGTGTGTGTGTGTGTGTTGTCGGTGTGTGTTTGTGTTGTCGGTGTGTGTGTGTGTTGTCGGTGTGTGTGTGTGTGTGTTGTCGGTGTGTGTGTGTGTGTGTTGTCAGTGTGTGTGTGTGTGTGTTGTCGGTGTGTGTCTGTTATGTGTTGTCGGTGTGTGTGTGTGTGTGTTGTCGGTGTGTGTGTGTGTGTGTGTTGTCGGTGTGTGTGTGTGTTGTCAGTGTGTGTGTGTTGTCGGTGTGTGTGTGTGTGTGTTGTCGGTGTGTGTGTGTGTGTTGTCGGTGTGTGTGTGTTGTCGGTGTGTGTGTGTGTGTGTGTTGTCGGTGTGTGTGTGTGTGTGTTGTCGGTGTGTGTGTGTGTGTGTGTGTGTTGTCAGTGTGTGTGTGTGTGTGTTGTCGGTGTGTGTGTGTGTGTTGTCGGTGTGTGTGTGTGTGTGTGTTGTCGGTGTGTGTGTGTGTGTGTTTTCGGTGTGTGTGTGTGTGTGTTGTCGGTGTGTGTGTGTGTGTGTTGTCGGTGTGTGTGTGTTGTCGGTGTGTGTGTGTGTTGTCGGTGTGTGTGTGTGTGTGTTGTCGGTGTGTGTGTGTGTGTCTGTTGTCGGTGTGTGTGTGTGTGTTGTCGGTGTGTGTGTGTGTTGTAGGTGTGTGTGTGTGTGTTGTCGGTGTGTGTGTGTGTGTGTTGTCGGTGTGTGTGTGTGTGTGTTGTGTGTGTGTGTGTTGTCGGTGTGTGTGTGTGTGTGTGTGTGTGTGTGTTGTCGGTGTGTGTGTGTGTTGTCGGTGTGTTGTGTGTGTGTGTTGTCGGTGTGTGTGTGTGTGTGTGGTGTGTGTGTGTTGTCGGTGTGTGTGTGTTGTCGGTGTGTGTGTGTGTGTGTGTTGTCGGTGTGTGTGTGTGTGTGTTGTCGGTGTGTGTGTGTGTGTGTTGTCGGTGTGTGTGTGTGTGTGTTGTCAGTGTGTGTGTGTGTGTGTGTTGTCGGTGTGTGTGTGTGTGTGTTGTCGGTGTGTGTGTGTGTGTGTGTGTTGTCGGTGTGTGTGTGTTGTGGGTGTGTGTGTGTGTGTGTTGTCTGTGTGTGTGTGTTGCTGGTGTTTGTGTGTGTGTGTGTTGTCGATGTGTGTGTGTGTGTGTTGTCGGTGTGTGTGTGTGTGTGTGTGTGTGTGTGTGTGTGTGTGTGTGTGTGTGTGTGTGTGTGTTGTCGGTGTGTGTGTGTGTGTGTGTTGTCGGTGTGTGTGTGTGTGTTGTGTGTGTGTGTGTGTTGTCGGTGTGTGTGTGTGTGTTGTCGGTGTGTGTGTGTGTGTGTTGTCGGTGTGTGTGTGTGTGTGTTGTCGGTGTGTGTGTGTGTGTGTTGTCGGTGTGTGTGTGTGTGTCGGTGTGTGTGTGTGTGTTGTCGGTGTGTGTGTGTGTGTTGTCGGTGTGTGTGTGTGTGTGTGTTGTCGGTGTGTGTGTGTGTGTGTTGTCGGTGTGTGTGTGTGTGTGTTGTCGGTGTGTGTGTGTGTGTTGTCGGTGTGTGTGTGTGTGTGTGTGTTGTCGGTGTGTGTGTGTGTGTTGTCGGTGTGTGTATGTGTGTGTTGTCGGTGTGTGTGTGTGTGTTGTCGGTGTGTGTGTGTGTGTGTGTTGTCGGTGTGTGTGTGTGTGTGTGTGTCGGTGTGTGTGTGTGTTGTCGGTGTGTGTGTGTGTGTTGTCGGTGTGTGTGTGTGTGTGTGTGTTGTCGGTGTGTGTGTGTGTGTTGTCGGTGTGTGTGTGTGTGTGTGTGTTGTCGGTGTGTGTGTGTGTGTGTTGTCTGTGTGTGTGTGTGTGTTGTCGGTGTGTGTGTGTGTGTTGTCGGTGTGTGTGTGTGTGTTGTCGGTGTGGGTGTGTGTTGTCGGTGTGTGTGTGTGTGTCGGTGTGTGTGTGTGTGTGTGTTGTCGGTGTGTGTGTGTGTGTTGTCGGTGTGTGTGTGTGTGTGTCGGTGTGTGTGTGTGTGTGTTGTCGGTGTGTGTGTGTGTGTGTTGTCAGTGTGTGTGTGTGTGTGTTGTCGGTGTGTCTGTTTGTGTTGTCGGTGTGTGTGTGTGTGTTGTCGGTGTGTGTGTGTGTGTGTTGTCGGTGTGTGTTGTCGGTGTGTGTCAGTGTGTGTGTGTTGTCGGTGTGTGTGTGTGTGTGTCTGTCGTGTGTGTTGTCGGTGTGTGTTGTCGTGTGTGTGTGTGTGTGTGTGTGTTGTCGGTGTGTGTGTGTTGTCGGTGTGTGTGTGTGTGTGTTGTCGGTGTGTGTGTGTGTGTGTGTGTGTTGTCGTGTGTGTGTGTGTGTGTTGTCGGTGTGTGTGTGTGTGTTGTCGGTGTGTGTGTGTGTGTGTGTGTTGTCGGTGTGTGTGTGTGTGTTGTCGGTGTGTGTGTGTGTGTGTGTGTTGTCGGTGTGTGTGTGTTGTGGTGTGTGTGTGTGTGTGTTGTCTGTGTGTGTGTGTTGCTGGTGTTTGTGTGTGTGTGTGTTGTCGATGTGTGTGTGTGTGTGTTGTCGTGTGTGTGTGTGTGTGTGTGTGTGTGTGTGTGTGTGTGTGTGTGTTGTCGGTGTGTGTGTGTGTGTTGTCGGTGTGTGTGTGTGTGTTGTGTGGTGTGTGTGTTGTCGGTGTGTGTGTGTGTGTGTTGTCGGTGTGTGTGTGTGTGTTGTCGGTGTGTGTGTGTGTTGTCGGTGTGTGTGTGTGTGTGTTGTCGGTGTGTGTGTGTGTGTGTGTCGGTGTGTGTGTGTGTGTGTTGTCAGTGTGTGTGTGTGTGTGTTGTCGGTGTGTGTGTGTGTGTGTTGTCGGTGTGTGTGTGTGTGTGTGTGTTGTCGGTGTGTGTGTGTTGTGGGTGTGTGTGTGTGTGTGTTGTCTGTGTGTGTGTGTTGCTGGTGTTTGTGTGTGTGTGTGTTGTCGATGTGTGTGTGTGTGTGTTGTCGGTGTGTGTGTGTGTGTGTGTGTGTGTGTGTGTTGTCGGTGTGTGTGTGTGTTGTCGGTGTGTGTGTGTGTGTTGTGTGTGTGTGTGTGTTGTCGGTGTGTGTGTGTGTGTGTTGTCGGTGTGTGTGTGTGTGTGTTGTCGGTGTGTGTGTGTGTGTGTGTTGTCGGTGTGTGTGTGTGTGTGTTGTCGGTGTGTGTGTGTTGTCGGTGTGTGTGTGTGTGTGTTGTCGGTGTGTGTGTGTGTTGTCGGTGTGTGTGTGTGTGTGTGTGTTGTCGGTGTGTGTGTGTGTGTGTGTTGTCGGTGTGTGTGTGTGTGTGTGTGTTGTCGGTGTGTGTGTGTGTGTTGTCGGTGTGTGTGTGTGTGTGTGTGTTGTCGGTGTGTGTGTGTGTGTTGTCGGTGTGTGTATGTGTGTGTTGTTGGTGTGTGTGTGTGTTGTCGGTGTGTGTGTGTGTGTTGTCGGTGTGTGTGTGTGTGTTGTCGGTGTGTGTGTGTGTGTGTTGTCGGTGTGTGTGTGTGTGTGTGTTGTCGGTGTGTGTGTGTGTGTTGTCGGTGTGTGTGTGTGTGTTGTCGGTGTGTGTGTGTTGTCGGTGTGTGTGTGTGTGTTGTCGGTGTGGGTGTGTGTTGTCGGTGTGTGTGTGTTGCCGGTGTGTGTGTGTGTGTGTGTTGTCTGAGTGTGTGTGTGTGTGTGTTGTCGGTGTGTGTGTGTTGTCGGTGTGTGTGTGTGTGTGTGTGTGTGTTGTCGGTGTGTGTGTGTGTGTGTGTGTGTGTTGTCGGTGTGTGTGTGTGTTGTCGGTGTGTGTGTGTGTGTTGTCAGTGTGTGTGTGTGTGTGTGTTGTCGGTGTGTGTGTGTGTGTGTTGTCGGTGTGTGTGTGTGTGTGTGTGTTGTCGGTGTGTGTGTGTTGTGGGTGTGTGTGTGTGTGTGTTGTCTGTGTGTGTGTGTTGCTGGTGTTTTTGTGTGTGTGTGTTGTCGATGTGTGTGTGTGTGTGTTGTCGGTGTGTGTGTGTGTGTGTGTGTGTGTGTGTGTGTGTGTGTTGTCGGTGTGTGTGTGTGTGTTGTCGGTGTGTGTGTGTGTGTTGTGTGTGTGTGTGTGTTGTCGGTGTGTGTGTGTGTGTGTTGTCGGTGTGTGTGTGTGTGTGTTGTCGGTGTGTGTGTGTGTGTGTTGTCGGTGTGTGTGTGTGTGTGTTGTCGGTGTGTGTGTGTTGTCGGTGTGTGGTGTGT
>NW_027675409.1:357500-384999 GCF_965601325.2 Salmo salar
TGTGTGTGTGTGTTGTCAGTGTGTGTGTGTGTGTGTGTTGTCGGTGTGTGTGTGTGTGTGTTGTCGGTGTGTGTGTGTGTGTGTGTGTTGTCGGTGTGTGTGTGTTGTGGGTGTGTGTGTGTGTGTGTTGTCTGTGTGTGTGTGTTGCTGGTGTATGTGTGTGCGTTGTCGATGTGTGTGTGTGTGTGTTGTCGGGTGTGTGTGTGTGTGTGTGTGTGTGTGTGTGTGTGTTGTCGGTGTGTGTGTGTTGTGGGTGTGTGTGTGTGTGTGTTGTCTGTGTGTGTGTGTGTGTTGCTGGTGTTTGTGTGTGTGTGTGTTGTCGATGTGTGTGTGTGTGTGTTGTCGGTGTGTGTGTGTGTGTGTGTGTGTGTGTGTGTGTGTCGGTGTGTGTGTGTGTGTGTGTTGTCGGTGTGTGTGTGTGTGTGTGTGTTGTCGGTGTGTGTGTGTTGTGGGTGTGTGTCGTGTGTGTGTTGTCTGTGTGTGTGTGTGTGTTGCTGGTGTTTGTGTGTGTGTGTTGTCGATGTGTGTGTGTGTGTGTTGTCGGTGTGTGTGTGTGTGTGTCTGTTGTGTGTGTGTGTGTTGTCGGTGTGTGTTGTCTGAGTGTGTGTGTGTGGGTGTGTTGTCGGTGTGTGTGTGTTGTCGGTGTGTGTGTGTGTGTGTGTTGTCGGTGTGTGTGTGTGTGTGTGTGTGTTGTCGGTGTGTGTGTGTGTGTGTTGTCGGTGTGTGTGTGTGTGTGTTGTCAGTGTGTGTGTGTGTGTGTTGTCGGTGTGTGTGTGTGTGTTGTCGGTGTGTGTGTGTGTGTGTGTGTTGTCGGTGTGTGTGTGTTATGGGTGTGTGTGTGTGTGTGTTGTCTGTGTGTGTGTGTTGCTGGTGTTTGTGTGTGTGTTGTCGATGTGTGTGTGTGTGTGTTGTCGGTGTGTGTGTGTGTGTGTGTGTGTGTGTGTGTGTGTGTGTGTGTGTTGTCGGTGTGTGTGTGTGTGTTGTCGGTGTGTGTGTGTGTGTTGTGTGGGTGTGTGTGTTGTCGGTGTGTGTGTGTGTGTGTTGTCGGTGTGTGTGTGTGTGTGTTGTCGGTGTGTGTGTGTGTGTTGTCGGTGTGTGTGTGTGTGTGTTGTCGGTGTGTGTGTGTGTGTGTTGTCAGTGTGTGTGTGTGTGTGTGTGTTGTCGGTGTGTGTGTGTGTGTGTTGTCGGTGTGTGTGTGTGTGTGTGTTGTCGATGTGTGTGTGTTGTGGGTGTGTGTGTGTGTGTGTTGTCTGTGTGTGTGTGTGTGTGTTGCTGGTGTTTGTGTGTGTGTGTGTGTTGTCGATGTGTGTGTGTGTGTGTTGTCGGTGTGTGTGTGTGTGTGTGTTGTGTGTGTGTGTGTTGTCGGTGTGTGTGTTGTCTGAGTGTGTGTGTGTGTGTGTTGTCGGTGTGTGTGTGTTGTCGGTGTGTGTGTGTGTGTGTGTTGTCGGTGTGTGTGTGTGTGTGTGTGTGTGTTGTCGGTGTGTGTGTGTGTGTGTTGTCGGTGTGTGTGTGTGTGTGTTGTCGGTGTGTGTGTGTGTGTGTTGTCGGTGTGTGTGTGTTGTGGGTGTGTGTGTGTGTGTTGTCTGTGTGTGTGTGTGTGTTGCTGGTGTTTGTGTGTGTGTGTGTTGTCGATGTGTGTGTGTGTGTGTTGTCGGTGTGTGTGTGTGTGTGTGTGTGTGTGTGTGTGTGTGTGTTGTCGGTGTGTGTGTGTGTGTGTGTGTGTGTGTTGTCTGTGTGTGTGTGTGTGTTGCTGGTGTTTGTGTGTGTGTGTGTTGTCGATGTGTGTGTGTGTGTGTTGTCGGTGTGTGTGTGTGTGTGTGTGTTGTGTGTGTGTGTGTTGTCGGTGTGTGTGTTGTCTGAGTGTGTGTGTGTGTGTGTTGTCGGTGTGTGTGTGTTGTCGGTGTGTGTGTGTGTGTGTGTTGTCGGTGTGTGTGTGTGTGTGTTGTCGGTGTGTGTGTGTGTGTGTTGTCGGTGTGTGTGTGTGTGTGTTGTCAGTGTGTGTGTGTGTGTGTGTTGTCGGTGTGTGTGTGTGTGTGTTGTCGGTGTGTGTGTGTGTGTGTGTGTTGTCGGTGTGTGTGTGTTGTGGGTGTGTGTGTGTGTGTGTTGTCTGTGTGTGTGTGTTGCTGGTGTTTGTGTGTGTGTGTGTTGTCGATGTGTGTGTGTGTGTGTTGTCGGTGTGTGTGTGTGTGTGTGTGTGTGTGTGTGTGTGTGTGTGTGTGTGTGTGTGTGTGTGTGTTGTCGGTGTGTGTGTGTGTGTGTGTTGTCGGTGTGTGTGTGTGTGTTGTGTGTGTGTGTGTGTTGTCGGTGTGTGTGTGTGTGTGTTGTCGGTGTGTGTGTGTGTGTGTTGTCGGTGTGTGTGTGTGTGTTGTCGGTGTGTGTGTGTGTGTGTTGTCGGTGTGTGTGTGTTGTCGGTGTGTGTGTGTGTGTGTTGTCGGTGTGTGTGTGTGTGTTGTCGGTGTGTGTGTGTGTGTGTGTTGTCGGTGTGTGTGTGTGTGTGTTGTCGGTGTGTGTGTGTGTGTGTTGTCGGTGTGTTTGTGTGTGTTGTCGGTGTGTGTGTGTGTGTGTGTGTTGTCGGTGTGTGTGTGTGTGTTGTCGGTGTGTGTATGTGTGTGTTGTCGGTGTGTGTGTGTGTGTTGTCGGTGTGTGTGTGTGTGTGTGTTGTCGGTGTGTGTGTGTGTGTGTTGTCGGTGTGTGTGTGTGTTGTCGGTGTGTGTGTGTGTGTTGTCGGTGTGTGTGTGTGTGTGTGTGTTGTCGGTGTGTATGTGTGTGTTGTCGGTGTGTGTGTGTGTGTGTGTGTTGTCGGTGTGTGTGTGTGTGTGTTGTCTGTGTGTGTGTGTGTGTTTTCGGTGTGTGTGTGTGTGTTGTCGGTGTGTGTGTGTGTGTTGTCGGTGTGGGTGTGTGTTGTCGGTGTGTGTGTGTGTTGTCGGTGTGTGTGTGTGTGTGTGTTGTCGGTGTGTGTTTGTGTTGTCGGTGTGTGTGTGTGTTGTCGGTGTGTGTGTGTGTGTGTTGTCGGTGTGTGTGTGTGTGTGTTGTCAGTGTGTGTGTGTGTGTGTTGTCGGTGTGTGTCTGTTATGTGTTGTCGGTGTGTGTGTGTGTGTGTTGTCGGTGTGTGTGTGTGTGTGTGTTGTCGGTGTGTGTGTGTGTTGTCAGTGTGTGTGTGTTGTCGGTGTGTGTGTGTGTGTGTTGTCGGTGTGTGTGTGTGTGTTGTCGGTGTGTGTGTGTTGTCGGTGTGTGTGTGTGTGTGTGTTGTCGGTGTGTGTGTGTGTGTGTTGTCGGTGTGTGTGTGTGTGTGTGTGTGTTGTCAGTGTGTGTGTGTGTGTGTTGTCGGTGTGTGTGTGTGTGTTGTCGGTGTGTGTGTGTGTGTGTGTTGTCGGTGTGTGTGTGTGTGTGTTTTCGGTGTGTGTGTGTGTGTGTTGTCGGTGTGTGTGTGTGTGTGTTGTCGGTGTGTGTGTGTTGTCGGTGTGTGTGTGTGTTGTCGGTGTGTGTGTGTGTGTGTTGTCGGTGTGTGTGTGTGTGTCTGTTGTCGGTGTGTGTGTGTGTGTTGTCGGTGTGTGTGTGTGTTGTAGGTGTGTGTGTGTGTGTTGTCGGTGTGTGTGTGTGTGTGTTGTCGGTGTGTGTGTGTGTGTGTTGTGTGTGTGTGTGTTGTCGGTGTGTGTGTGTGTGTGTGTGTGTGTGTGTTGTCGGTGTGTGTGTGTGTTGTCGGTGTGTATGTGTGTGTGTGTTGTCGGTGTGTGTGTGTGTGTGTGTGTGTGTGTGTGTTGTCGGTGTGTGTGTGTTGTCGGTGTGTGTGTGTGTGTGTGTTGTCGGTGTGTGTGTGTGTGTGTTGTCGGTGTGTGTGTGTGTGTGTTGTCGGTGTGTGTGTGTGTGTGTTGTCAGTGTGTGTGTGTGTGTGTGTTGTCGGTGTGTGTGTGTGTGTGTTGTCGGTGTGTGTGTGTGTGTGTGTGTTGTCGGTGTGTGTGTGTTGTGGGTGTGTGTGTGTGTGTGTTGTCTGTGTGTGTGTGTTGCTGGTGTTTGTGTGTGTGTGTGTTGTCGATGTGTGTGTGTGTGTGTTGTCGGTGTGTGTGTGTGTGTGTGTGTGTGTGTGTGTGTGTGTGTGTGTGTGTGTGTGTGTGTGTGTTGTCGGTGTGTGTGTGTGTGTGTGTTGTCGGTGTGTGTGTGTGTGTTGTGTGTGTGTGTGTGTTGTCGGTGTGTGTGTGTGTGTGTTGTCGGTGTGTGTGTGTGTGTGTTGTCGGTGTGTGTGTGTGTGTGTTGTCGGTGTGTGTGTGTGTGTGTTGTCGGTGTGTGTGTGTTGTCGGTGTGTGTGTGTGTGTTGTCGGTGTGTGTGTGTGTGTTGTCGGTGTGTGTGTGTGTGTGTGTTGTCGGTGTGTGTGTGTGTGTGTTGTCGGTGTGTGTGTGTGTGTGTTGTCGGTGTGTTTGTGTGTGTTGTCGGTGTGTGTGTGTGTGTGTGTGTTGTCGGTGTGTGTGTGTGTGTTGTCGGTGTGTGTATGTGTGTGTTGTCGGTGTGTGTGTGTGTGTTGTCGGTGTGTGTGTGTGTGTGTGTTGTCGGTGTGTGTGTGTGTGTGTTGTCGGTGTGTGTGTGTGTTGTCGGTGTGTGTGTGTGTGTTGTCGGTGTGTGTGTGTGTGTGTGTGTTGTCGGTGTGTATGTGTGTGTTGTCGGTGTGTGTGTGTGTGTGTGTGTTGTCGGTGTGTGTGTGTGTGTGTTGTCTGTGTGTGTGTGTGTGTTTTCGGTGTGTGTGTGTGTGTTGTCGGTGTGTGTGTGTGTGTTGTCGGTGTGGGTGTGTGTTGTCGGTGTGTGTGTGTGTTGTCGGTGTGTGTGTGTGTGTGTGTTGTCGGTGTGTGTTTGTGTTGTCGGTGTGTGTGTGTGTTGTCGGTGTGTGTGTGTGTGTGTTGTCGGTGTGTGTGTGTGTGTGTTGTCAGTGTGTGTGTGTGTGTGTTGTCGGTGTGTGTCTGTTTATGTGTTGTCGGTGTGTGTGTGTGTGTGTTGTCGGTGTGTGTGTGTGTGTGTGTTGTCGGTGTGTGTGTGTGTTGTCAGTGTGTGTGTGTTGTCGGTGTGTGTGTGTGTGTGTTGTCGGTGTGTGTGTGTGTGTTGTCGGTGTGTGTGTGTTGTCGGTGTGTGTGTGTGTGTGTGTTGTCGGTGTGTGTGTGTGTGTGTTGTCGGTGTGTGTGTGTGTGTGTGTGTGTTGTCAGTGTGTGTGTGTGTGTGTTGTCGGTGTGTGTGTGTGTGTTGTCGGTGTGTGTGTGTGTGTGTGTTGTCGGTGTGTGTGTGTGTGTGTTTTCGGTGTGTGTGTGTGTGTGTTGTCGGTGTGTGTGTGTGTGTGTTGTCGGTGTGTGTGTGTTGTCGGTGTGTGTGTGTGTTGTCGGTGTGTGTGTGTGTGTGTTGTCGGTGTGTGTGTGTGTGTCTGTTGTCGGTGTGTGTGTGTGTGTTGTCGGTGTGTGTGTGTGTTGTAGGTGTGTGTGTGTGTGTTGTCGGTGTGTGTGTGTGTGTGTTGTCGGTGTGTGTGTGTGTGTGTTGTGTGTGTGTGTGTTGTCGGTGTGTGTGTGTGTGTGTGTGTGTGTGTGTTGTCGGTGTGTGTGTGTGTTGTCGGTGTGTATGTGTGTGTGTGTTGTCGGTGTGTGTGTGTGTGTGTGTGTGTGTGTGTGTTGTCGGTGTGTGTGTGTGTTGTCGGTGTGTGTGTGTGTGTGTGTTGTCGGTGTGTGTGTGTGTGTGTGTTGTGTGTGTGTGTGTTGTCGGTGTGTGTGTGTGTGTGTGTGTGTGTGTGTTGTCGGTGTGTGTGTGTGTTGTCGGTGTGTATGTGTGTGTGTGTTGTCGGTGTGTGTGTGTGTGTGTGTGTGTGTGTGTGTGTGTGTGTTGTCGGTGTGTGTGTGTTGTCGGTGTGTGTGTGTGTTGTGTGTGTGTGTGTTGTCGGTGTGTGTGTGTGTGTGTTGTCGGTGTGTGTGTGTGTTGTCGGTGTGTGTTTGTGTGTGTGTGTGTGTGTGTGTGTTGTCGGTGTGTGTGTGTGTGTTGTCGGTGTGTGTGTGTGTGTGTGTGTTGTCGGTGTGTGTGTGTGTTGTCGGTGTGTGTGTGTGTGTGTTGTCGGTGTGTGTGTGTGTGTGTTGTCGGTGTGTGTGTGTGTGTGTTGTGTGTGTGTGTGTTGTCGGTGTGTGTGTGTGTGTGTGTGTGTCTGTGTGTGTGTGTTGTCGGTGTGTGTCTGTGTTGTCGGTGTGTATGTGTGTGTGTGTTGTCGGTGTGTGTGTGTGTGTGTTGTCGGTGTGTTTGTGTGTGTTGTCGGTGTGTGTGTGTTGTCGGTGTGTGTGTGTGTTGTGTGTGTGTGTGTTGTCGGTGTGTGTGTGTGTGTGTTGTCGGTGTGTGTGTGTGTTGTCGGTGTGTGTGTGTGTGTGTGTGTGTGTGTGTGTGTGTGTGTTGTCGGTGTGTGTGTGTTGTCGGTGTGTGTGTGTGTTGTCAGTGTGTGTGTGTGTGTGTGTTGTCGGTGTGTGTGTGTGTGTGTTGTTGGTGTGTGTGTGTGTGTGTGTGTTGTCGGTGTGTGTGTGTTGTCGGTGTGTGTGTGTGTTGTCGGTGTGTGTGTGTGTGTGTTGTCTGTGTGTGTGTGTGTGTTGTCGGTGTGTGTGTGTTTATGTGTTGTCGGTGTGTGTGTGTGTGTGTGTTGTCGGTGTGTGTGTGTGTGTTGTCGGTGTGTGTGTGTGTGTGTTGTCGGTGTGTGTGTGTGTTGTCGGTGTGTGTGTGTGTGTGTGTGTGTGTGTGTGTGTTGTCGGTGTGTGTGTGTGTTGTCGGTGTGTATGTGTGTGTGTGTTGTCGGTGTGTGTGTGTGTGTGTTGTCGGTGTGTGTGTGTGTGTTGTCAGTGTGTGTGTGTGTGTGTTGTCGGTGTGTGTGTGTGTGTGTTGTCGGTGTGTGTATGTGTTGTGTGTGTGTGTGTTGTCGGTGTGTGTGTTGTCTGAGTGTGTGTGTGTGTGTGTGTGTTGTCGGTGTGTGTGTGTTGTCGGTGTGTGTGTGTGTGTTGTCGGTGTGTGTGTGTGTGTGTGTGTGTGTGTTGTCGGTGTGTGTGTGTGTGTGTTGTCGGTGTGTGTGTGTGTGTGTTGTCAGTGTGTGTGTGTGTGTGTGTTGTCGGTGTGTGTGTGTGTGTGTTGTCGGTGTGTGTGTGTTGTCGGTGTGTGTGTGTTGTGGGTGTGTGTGTGTGTGTTGTCTGTGTGTGTGTGTGTGTTGCTGGTGTTTGTGTGTGTGTGTGTTGTCGATGTGTGTGTGTGTGTGTTGTCGGTGTGTTTGTGTCTGTGTGTGTGTGTGTGTGTGTGTGTGTGTTGTCGGTGTGTGTGTGTGTGTGTGTTGTCGGTGTGTGTGTGTGTGTTGTGTGTGTGTGTGTGTTGTCGGTGTGTGTGTGTGTGTTGTCGGTGTGTGTGTGTGTGTGTTGTCGGTGTGTGTGTGTGTGTGTTGTCGGTGTGTGTGTGTGTGTGTGTTGTCGGTGTGTGTGTGTGTGTGTGTGTGTGTTGTCGGTGTGTGTGTGTGTGTGTTGTGTGTGTGTTGTTTGTGTGTGTGTGTGTTGTCGGTGTGTGTGTGTGTGTCTGTTGTCGGTGTGTGTGTGTTGTCGGTGTGTGTTGTCTGAGTGTGTGTGTGTGTGTGTGTTGTCGGTGTGTGTGTGTTGTCGGTGTGTGTGTGTGTGTGTGTTGTCGGTGTGTGTGTGTGTGTGTGTGTTGTCGGTGTGTGTGTGTGTGTGTTGTCGGTGTGTGTGTGTGTGTGTTGTCAGTGTGTGTGTGTGTGTGTGTTGTCGGTGTGTGTGTGTGTGTTGTCGGTGTGTGTGTGTGTGTGTGTGTTGTCGGTGTGTGTGTGTTGTGGGTGTGTGTGTGTGTGTGTTGTCTGTGTGTGTGTGTTGCTGGTGTTTGTGTGTGTGTTGTCGATGTGTGTGTGTGTGTGTTGTCGGTGTGTGTGTGTGTGTGTGTGTGTGTGTGTGTGTGTGTGTGTGTGTGTTGTCGGTGTGTGTGTGTGTGTTGTCGGTGTGTGTGTGTGTGTTGTGTGGGTGTGTGTGTTGTCGGTGTGTGTGTGTGTGTTGTGTGGGTGTGTGTGTTGTCGGTGTGTGTGTGTGTGTGTTGTCGGTGTGTGTGTGTGTGTTGTCGGTGTGTGTGTGTGTGTGTTGTCGGTGTGTGTGTGTGTGTTGTCAGTGTGTGTGTGTGTGTGTGTGTTGTCGGTGTGTGTGTGTGTGTGTTGTCGGTGTGTGTGTGTGTGTGTGTGTTGTCGATGTGTGTGTGTTGTGGGTGTGTGTGTGTGTGTGTTGTCTGTGTGTGTGTGTGTGTGTTGCTGGTGTTTGTGTGTGTGTGTGTGTTGTCGATGTGTGTGTGTGTGTGTTGTCGGTGTGTGTGTGTGTGTGTGTTGTGTGTGTGTGTGTTGTCGGTGTGTGTGTTGTCTGAGTGTGTGTGTGTGTGTGTGTGTTGTCGGTGTGTGTGTGTTGTCGGTGTGTGTGTGTGTGTGTGTTGTCGGTGTGTGTGTGTGTGTGTGTGTGTGTTGTCGGTGTGTGTGTGTGTGTGTTGTCGGTGTGTGTGTGTGTGTGTTGTCGGTGTGTGTGTGTTGTGGGTGTGTGTGTGTGTGTTGTCTGTGTGTGTGTGTGTGTTGCTGGTGTTTGTGTGTGTGTGTGTTGTCGATGTGTGTGTGTGTGTGTTGTCGGTGTGTGTGTGTGTGTGTGTGTGTGTGTGTGTGTGTGTGTGTGTGTGTGTTGTCGGTGTGTGTGTGTGTGTGTGTGTGTGTTGTCTGTGTGTGTGTGTGTGTTGCTGGTGTTTGTGTGTGTGTGTGTTGTCGATGTGTGTGTGTGTGTGTTGTCGGTGTGTGTGTGTGTGTGTGTGTTGTGTGTGTGTGTGTTGTCGGTGTGTGTGTTGTCTGAGTGTGTGTGTGTGTGTGTTGTCGGTGTGTGTGTGTTGTCGGTGTGTGTGTGTGTGTGTGTTGTCGGTGTGTGTGTGTGTGTGTTGTCGGTGTGTGTGTGTGTGTGTTGTCGGTGTGTGTGTGTGTGTGTTGTCAGTGTGTGTGTGTGTTGTCGGTGTGTGTGTGTGTGTGTTGTCGGTGTGTGTGTGTGTGTGTGTTGTCGGTGTGTGTGTGTTGTGGGTGTGTGTGTGTGTGTGTTGTCTGTGTGTGTGTGTTGCTGGTGTTTGTGTGTGTGTGTGTTGTCGATGTGTGTGTGTGTGTGTTGTCGGTGTGTGTGTGTGTGTGTGTGTGTGTGTGTGTGTGTGTGTGTGTGTGTGTGTGTGTTGTCGGTGTGTGTGTGTGTGTGTGTTGTCGGTGTGTGTGTGTGTGTTGTGTGTGTGTGTGTGTTGTCGGTGTGTGTGTGTGTGTGTTGTCGGTGTGTGTGTGTGTGTGTTGTCGGTGTGTGTGTGTGTGTGTTGTCGGTGTGTGTGTGTTGTCGGTGTGTGTGTGTGTGTGTTGTCGGTGTGTGTGTGTGTGTTGTCGGTGTGTGTGTGTGTGTGTGTTGTCGGTGTGTGTGTGTGTGTGTTGTCGGTGTGTGTGTGTGTGTGTTGTCGGTGTGTGTGTGTGTGTTGTCGGTGTGTGTGTGTGTGTGTGTGTTGTCGGTGTGTGTGTGTGTGTTGTCGGTGTGTGTATGTGTGTGTTGTCGGTGTGTGTGTGTGTTGTCGGTGTGTGTGTGTGTGTGTGTGTTGTCGGTGTGTGTGTGTGTGTGTTGTCGGTGTGTGTGTGTGTGTGTTGTCGGTGTGTGTGTGTGTGTTGTCGGTGTGTGTGTGTGTGTGTGTGTTGTCGGTGTGTATGTGTGTGTTGTCGGTGTGTGTGTGTGTGTGTGTGTTGTCGGTGTGTGTGTGTGTGTGTTGTCTGTGTGTGTGTGTGTGTTTTCGGTGTGTGTGTGTGTGTTGTCGGTGTGTGTGTGTGTGTTGTCGGTGTGGGTGTGTGTTGTCGGTGTGTGTGTGTGTTGTCGGTGTGTGTGTGTGTGTGTGTTGTCGGTGTGTGTTTGTGTTGTCGGTGTGTGTGTGTGTTGTCGGTGTGTGTGTGTGTGTGTTGTCGGTGTGTGTGTGTGTGTGTTGTCAGTGTGTGTGTGTGTGTGTTGTCGGTGTGTGTCTGTTTATGTGTTGTCGGTGTGTGTGTGTGTGTGTGTGTTGTCGGTGTGTGTGTGTGTGTGTGTTGTCGGTGTGTGTGTGTGTTGTCAGTGTGTGTGTGTTGTCGGTGTGTGTGTGTGTGTGTTGTCGGTGTGTGTGTGTGTGTTGTCGGTGTGTGTGTGTTGTCGGTGTGTGTGTGTGTGTGTGTTGTCGGTGTGTGTGTGTGTGTGTTGTCGGTGTGTGTGTGTGTGTGTGTGTGTTGTCAGTGTGTGTGTGTGTGTGTTGTCGGTGTGTGTGTGTGTGTTGTCGGTGTGTGTGTGTGTGTGTGTTGTCGGTGTGTGTGTGTGTGTGTTTTCGGTGTGTGTGTGTGTGTGTTGTCGGTGTGTGTGTGTGTGTGTTGTCGGTGTGTGTGTGTTGTCGGTGTGTGTGTGTGATGTCGGTGTATGTGTGTGTGTGTTGTCGGTGTGTGTGTTTGTGTCTGTTGTCGGTGTGTGTGTGTGTGTTGTCGGTGTGTGTGTGTGTGTGTTGTAGGTGTGTGTGTGTGTGTTGTCGGTGTGTGTGTGTGTGTGTTGTCGGTGTGTGTGTGTGTGTGTTGTGTGTGTGTGTGTTGTCGGTGTGTGTGTGTGTGTGTGTGTGTGTGTGTTGTCGGTGTGTGTGTGTGTTGTCGGTGTGTATGTGTGTGTGTGTTGTCGGTGTGTGTGTGTGTGTGTGTGTGTGTGTGTGTGTGTGTGTGTGTTGTCGGTGTGTGTGTGTGTTGTCGGTGTGTGTGTGTGTGTGTTGTCGGTGTGTGTGTGTGTGTGTGTTGTGTGTGTGTGTGTTGTCGGTGTGTGTGTGTGTGTGTGTGTGTGTGTGTGTGTTGTCGGTGTGTGTGTGTGTTGTCGGTGTGTATGTGTGTGTGTGTTGTCGGTGTGTGTGTGTGTGTGTGTGTGTGTGTGTGTGTGTGTGTGTGTTGTCGGTGTGTGTGTGTTGTCGGTGTGTGTGTGTGTTGTGTGTGTGTGTGTTGTCGGTGTGTGTGTGTGTGTGTTGTCGGTGTGTGTGTGTGTTGTCGGTGTGTGTTTGTGTGTGTGTGTGTGTGTGTGTGTTGTCGGTGTGTGTGTGTGTGTGTTGTCGGTGTGTGTGTGTGTGTGTTGTCGGTGTGTGTGTGTGTTGTCGGTGTGTGTGTGTGTGTTGTCGGTGTGTGTGTGTGTGTGTTGTCGGTGTGTGTGTGTGTGTGTTGTGTGTGTGTGTGTTGTCGGTGTGTGTGTGTGTGTGTGTGTGTGTCTGTGTGTGTGTGTTGTCGGTGTGTGTCTGTGTTGTCGGTGTGTATGTGTGTGTGTGTTGTCGGTGTGTGTGTGTGTGTGTTGTCGGTGTGTGTGTGTGTTGTCGGTGTGTGTGTGTGTGTGTGTGTGTGTGTGTGTGTGTTGTCGGTGTGTGTGTGTTGTCGGTGTGTGTGTGTGTTGTCAGTGTGTGTGTGTGTGTGTGTGTTGTCGGTGTGTGTGTGTGTGTGTTGTTATTGTGTGTGTGTGTGTGTGTGTTGTCGGTGTGTGTGTGTTGTCGGTGTGTGTGTGTGTTGTCGGTGTGTGTGTGTGTGTGTTGTCTGTGTGTGTGTGTGTGTTGTCGGTGTGTGTGTGTTTATGTGTTGTCGGTGTGTGTGTGTGTGTGTGTTGTCGGTGTGTGTGTGTGTGTTGTCGGTGTGTGTGTGTGTGTGTTGTCGGTGTGTGTGTGTGTTGTCGGTGTGTGTGTGTGTGTGTGTGTGTGTGTGTGTGTGTTGTCGGTGTGTGTGTGTGTTGTCGGTGTGTATGTGTGTGTGTGTTGTCGGTGTGTGTGTGTGTGTGTTGTCGGTGTGTGTGTGTGTGTTGTCAGTGTGTGTGTGTGTGTGTTGTCGGTGTGTGTGTGTGTGTGTTGTCGGTGTGTGTATGTGTTGTGTGTGTGTGTGTTGTCGGTGTGTGTGTTGTCTGAGTGTGTGTGTGTGTGTGTGTGTTGTCGGTGTGTGTGTGTTGTCGGTGTGTGTGTGTGTGTTGTCGGTGTGTGTGTGTGTGTGTGTGTGTGTGTTGTCGGTGTGTGTGTGTCTGTGTTGTCGGTGTGTGTGTGTGTGTGTTGTCAGTGTGTGTGTGTGTGTGTGTTGTCGGTGTGTGTGTGTGTGTGTGTTGTCGGTGTGTGTGTGTTGTCGGTGTGTGTGTGTTGTGGGTGTGTGTGTGTGTGTTGTCTGTGTGTGTGTGTGTGTTGCTGGTGTTTGTGTGTGTGTGTGTTGTCGATGTGTGTGTGTGTGTGTTGTCGGTGTGTTTGTGTCTGTGTGTGTGTGTGTGTGTGTGTGTGTGTGTGTTGTCGGTGTGTGTGTGTGTGTGTGTTGTCGGTGTGTGTGTGTGTGTTGTGTGTGTGTGTGTGTTGTCGGTGTGTGTGTGTGTGTTGTCGGTGTGTGTGTGTGTGTGTTGTCGGTGTGTGTGTGTGTGTGTTGTCGGTGTGTGTGTGTGTGTGTGTTGTCGGTGTGTGTGTGTGTGTGTGTGTGTGTTGTCGGTGTGTGTGTGTGTGTGTTGTGTGTGTGTTGTTTGTGTGTGTGTGTGTTGTCGGTGTGTGTGTGTGTGTCTGTTGTCGGTGTGTGTGTGTTGTCGGTGTGTGTTGTCTGAGTGTGTGTGTGTGTGTGTGTTGTCGGTGTGTGTGTGTTGTCGGTGTGTGTGTGTGTGTGTGTTGTCGGTGTGTGTGTGTGTGTGTGTGTTGTCGGTGTGTGTGTGTGTGTGTTGTCGGTGTGTGTGTGTGTGTGTTGTCAGTGTGTGTGTGTGTGTGTGTTGTCGGTGTGTGTGTGTGTGTTGTCGGTGTGTGTGTGTGTGTGTGTGTTGTCGGTGTGTGTGTGTTGTGGGTGTGTGTGTGTGTGTGTTGTCTGTGTGTGTGTGTTGCTGGTGTTTGTGTGTGTGTTGTCGATGTGTGTGTGTGTGTGTTGTCGGTGTGTGTGTGTGTGTGTGTGTGTGTGTGTGTGTGTGTTGTCGGTGTGTGTGTGTGTGTTGTCGGTGTGTGTGTGTGTGTTGTGTGGGTGTGTGTGTTGTCGGTGTGTGTGTGTGTGTGTTGTCGGTGTGTGTGTGTGTGTGTTGTCGGTGTGTGTGTGTGTGTTGTCGGTGTGTGTGTGTGTGTGTTGTCGGTGTGTGTGTGTGTGTGTGTGTTGTGTGTGTGTGTGTGTGTGTGTTGTCGGTGTGTGTGTGTGTGTGTTGTCGGTGTGTGTGTGTGTGTGTGTGTTGTCGATGTGTGTGTGTTGTGGGTGTGTGTGTGTCTGTGTTGTCTGTGTGTGTGTGTGTGTGTTGCTGGTGTTTGTGTGTGTGTGTGTGTTGTCGATGTGTGTGTGTGTGTGTTGTCGGTGTGTGTGTGTGTGTTGTGTGTGTGTGTGTTGTCGGTGTGTGTGTTGTCTGAGTGTGTGTGTGTGTGTGTGTGTGTTGTCGGTGTGTGTGTGTTGTCGGTGTGTGTGTGTGTGTGTGTTGTCGGTGTGTGTGTGTGTGTGTGTGTGTGTTGTCGGTGTGTGTGTGTGTGTGTTGTCGGTGTGTGTGTGTGTGTGTTGTCGGTGTGTGTGTGTTGTGGGTGTGTGTGTGTGTGTTGTCTGTGTGTGTGTGTGTTGCTGGTGTTTGTGTGTGTGTGTGTTGTCGATGTGTGTGTGTGTGTGTTGTCGGTGTGTGTGTGTGTGTGTGTGTGTGTGTGTGTGTGTGTGTGTGTGTTGTCGGTGTGTGTGTGTGTGTGTGTGTGTTGTCTGTGTGTGTGTGTGTGTTGCTGGTGTTTGTGTGTGTGTGTGTTGTCGATGTGTGTGTGTGTGTGTTGTCGGTGTGTGTGTGTGTGTGTTGTCGGTGTGTGTGTGTGTGTGTTGTCGGTGTGTGTGTGTGTGTGTTGTCAGTGTGTGTGTGTGTTGTCGGTGTGTGTGTGTGTGTGTTGTCGGTGTGTGTGTGTGTGTGTGTTGTCGGTGTGTGTGTGTTGTGGGTGTGTGTGTGTGTGTGTTGTCTGTGTGTGTGTGTTGCTGGTGTTTGTGTGTGTGTGTGTTGTCGATGTGTGTGTGTGTGTGTTGTCGGTGTGTGTGTGTGTGTGTGTGTGTGTGTGTGTGTGTGTGTGTGTTGTCGGTGTGTGTGTGTGTGTGTGTTGTCGGTGTGTGTGTGTGTGTTGTGTGTGTGTGTGTGTTGTCGGTGTGTGTGTGTGTGTGTTGTCGGTGTGTGTGTGTGTGTGTTGTCGGTGTGTGTGTGTTGTCGGTGTGTGTGTGTGTTGTCGGTGTGTGTGTGTGTGTTGTCGGTGTGTGTGTGTGTGTGTGTTGTCGGTGTGTGTGTGTGTGTGTTGTCGGTGTGTGTGTGTGTGTGTTGTCGGTGTGTGTGTGTGTGTTGTCGGTGTGTGTGTGTGTGTGTGTGTTGTCGGTGTGTGTGTGTGTGTTGTCGGTGTGTGTATGTGTGTGTTGTCGGTGTGTGTGTGTGTTGTCGGTGTGTGTGTGTGTGTGTGTTGTCGGTGTGTGTGTGTGTGTGTTGTCGGTGTGTGTGTGTGTGTGTTGTCGGTGTGTGTGTGTGTGTTGTCGGTGTGTGTGTGTGTGTGTGTGTTGTCGGTGTGTATGTGTGTGTTGTCGGTGTGTGTGTGTGTGTGTGTGTTGTCGGTGTGTGTGTGTGTGTGTTGTCTGTGTGTGTGTGTGTGTTTTCGGTGTGTGTGTGTGTGTTGTCGGTGTGTGTGTGTGTGTTGTCGGTGTGGGTGTGTGTTGTCGGTGTGTGTGTGTGTTGTCGGTGTGTGTGTGTGTGTGTGTTGTCGGTGTGTGTTTGTGTTGTCGGTGTGTGTGTGTGTTGTCGGTGTGTGTGTGTGTTGTGTTGTCGGTGTGTGTGTGTGTGTGTTGTCAGTGTGTGTGTGTGTGTGTTGTCGGTGTGTGTCTGTTTATGTGTTGTCGGTGTGTGTGTGTGTGTGTTGTCGGTGTGTGTGTGTGTGTGTGTTGTCGGTGTGTGTGTGTGTTGTCAGTGTGTGTGTGTTGTCGGTGTGTGTGTGTGTGTGTTGTCGGTGTGTGTGTGTGTGTTGTCGGTGTGTGTGTGTTGTCGGTGTGTGTGTGTGTGTGTGTTGTCGGTGTGTGTGTGTGTGTGTTGTCGGTGTGTGTGTGTGTGTGTGTGTGTTGTCAGTGTGTGTGTGTGTGTGTTGTCGGTGTGTGTGTGTGTGTTGTCGGTGTGTGTGTGTGTGTGTGTTGTCGGTGTGTGTGTGTGTGTGTTTTCGGTGTGTGTGTGTGTGTGTTGTCGGTGTGTGTGTGTGTGTGTTGTCGGTGTGTGTGTGTTGTCGGTGTGTGTGTGTGATGTCGGTGTGTGTGTGTGTGTGTTGTCGGTGTGTGTGTTTGTGTCTGTTGTCGGTGTGTGTGTGTGTGTTGTCGGTGTGTGTGTGTGTGTGTTGTAGGTGTGTGTGTGTGTGTTGTCGGTGTGTGTGTGTGTGTGTTGTCGGTGTGTGTGTGTGTGTGTTGTGTGTGTGTGTGTTGTCGGTGTGTGTGTGTGTGTGTGTGTGTGTGTGTTGTCGGTGTGTGTGTGTGTTGTCGGTGTGTGTGTGTGTGTGTGTGTGTGTGTGTGTGTGTGTGTTGTCGGTGTGTGTGTGTTGTCGGTGTGTGTGTGTGTTGTGTGTGTGTGTGTTGTCGGTGTGTGTGTGTGTGTGTTGTCGGTGTGTGTGTGTGTTGTCGGTGTGTGTTTGTGTGTGTGTGTGTGTGTGTGTGTTGTCGGTGTGTGTGTGTGTGTGTTGTCGGTGTGTGTGTGTGTGTGTTGTCGGTGTGTGTGTGTGTTGTCGGTGTGTGTGTGTGTGTTGTCGGTGTGTGTGTGTGTGTGTTGTCGGTGTGTGTGTGTGTGTGTTGTGTGTGTGTGTGTTGTCGGTGTGTGTGTGTGTGTGTGTGTGTGTCTGTGTGTGTGTGTTGTCGGTGTGTGTCTGTGTTGTCGGTGTGTATGTGTGTGTGTGTTGTCGGTGTGTGTGTGTGTGTGTTGTCGGTGTGTGTGTGTGTTGTCGGTGTGTGTGTGTGTGTGTGTGTGTGTGTGTGTGTGTTGTCGGTGTGTGTGTGTTGTCGGTGTGTGTGTGTGTTGTCAGTGTGTGTGTGTGTGTGTGTGTTGTCGGTGTGTGTGTGTGTGTGTTGTTATTGTGTGTGTGTGTGTGTGTGTTGTCGGTGTGTGTGTGTTGTCGGTGTGTGTGTGTGTTGTCGGTGTGTGTGTGTGTGTGTTGTCTGTGTGTGTGTGTGTGTTGTCGGTGTGTGTGTGTTTATGTGTTGTCGGTGTGTGTGTGTGTGTGTGTTGTCGGTGTGTGTGTGTGTGTTGTCGGTGTGTGTGTGTGTGTGTTGTCGGTGTGTGTGTGTGTTGTCGGTGTGTGTGTGTGTGTGTGTGTGTGTGTGTGTGTGTTGTCGGTGTGTGTGTGTGTTGTCGGTGTGTATGTGTGTGTGTGTTGTCGGTGTGTGTGTGTGTGTGTTGTCGGTGTGTGTGTGTGTGTTGTCAGTGTGTGTGTGTGTGTGTTGTCGGTGTGTGTGTGTGTGTGTTGTCGGTGTGTGTATGTGTTGTGTGTGTGTGTGTTGTCGGTGTGTGTGTTGTCTGAGTGTGTGTGTGTGTGTGTGTGTTGTCGGTGTGTGTGTGTTGTCGGTGTGTGTGTGTGTGTTGTCGGTGTGTGTGTGTGTGTGTGTGTGTGTGTTGTCGGTGTGTGTGTGTCTGTGTTGTCGGTGTGTGTGTGTGTGTGTTGTCAGTGTGTGTGTGTGTGTGTGTTGTCGGTGTGTGTGTGTGTGTGTGTTGTCGGTGTGTGTGTGTTGTCGGTGTGTGTGTGTTGTGGGTGTGTATGTGTGTGTTGTCTGTGTGTGTGTGTGTGTTGCTGGTGTTTGTGTGTGTGTGTGTTGTCGATGTGTGTGTGTGTGTGTTGTCGGTGTGTTTGTGTCTGTGTGTGTGTGTGTGTGTGTGTGTGTGTGTGTTGTCGGTGTGTGTGTGTGTGTGTGTTGTCGGTGTGTGTGTGTGTGTTGTGTGTGTGTGTGTGTTGTCGGTGTGTGTGTGTGTGTTGTCGGTGTGTGTGTGTGTGTGTTGTCGGTGTGTGTGTGTGTGTGTTGTCGGTGTGTGTGTGTGTGTGTGTTGTCGGTGTGTGTGTGTGTGTGTGTGTGTGTTGTCGGTGTGTGTGTGTGTGTGTTGTGTGTGTGTTGTTTGTGTGTGTGTGTGTTGTCGGTGTGTGTGTGTGTGTCTGTTGTCGGTGTGTGTGTGTTGTCGGTGTGTGTTGTCTGAGTGTGTGTGTGTGTGTGTGTTGTCGGTGTGTGTGTGTTGTCGGTGTGTGTGTGTGTGTGTGTTGTCGGTGTGTGTGTGTGTGTGTGTGTTGTCGGTGTGTGTGTGTGTGTGTTGTCGGTGTGTGTGTGTGTGTGTTGTCAGTGTGTGTGTGTGTGTGTGTTGTCGGTGTGTGTGTGTGTGTTGTCGGTGTGTGTGTGTGTGTGTGTGTTGTCGGTGTGTGTGTGTTGTGGGTGTGTGTGTGTGTGTGTTGTCTGTGTGTGTGTGTTGCTGGTGTTTGTGTGTGTGTTGTCGATGTGTGTGTGTGTGTGTTGTCGGTGTGTGTGTGTGTGTGTGTGTGTGTGTGTGTGTGTTGTCGGTGTGTGTGTGTGTGTTGTCGGTGTGTGTGTGTGTGTTGTGTGGGTGTGTGTGTTGTCGGTGTGTGTGTGTGTGTGTTGTCGGTGTGTGTGTGTGTGTGTTGTCGGTGTGTGTGTGTGTGTTGTCGGTGTGTGTGTGTGTGTGTTGTCGGTGTGTGTGTGTGTGTGTTGTCAGTGTGTGTGTGTGTGTGTGTGTTGTCGGTGTGTGTGTGTGTGTGTTGTCGGTGTGTGTGTGTGTGTGTGTGTTGTCGATGTGTGTGTGTTGTGGGTGTGTGTGTGTCTGTGTTGTCTGTGTGTGTGTGTGTGTGTTGCTGGTGTTTGTGTGTGTGTGTGTGTTGTCGATGTGTGTGTGTGTGTGTTGTCGGTGTGTGTGTGTGTGTTGTGTGTGTGTGTGTTGTCGGTGTGTGTGTTGTCTGAGTGTGTGTGTGTGTGTGTGTGTGTTGTCGGTGTGTGTGTGTTGTCGGTGTGTGTGTGTGTGTGTGTTGTCGGTGTGTGTGTGTGTGTGTGTGTGTGTTGTCGGTGTGTGTGTGTGTGTGTTGTCGGTGTGTGTGTGTGTGTGTTGTCGGTGTGTGTGTGTTGTGGGTGTGTGTGTGTGTGTTGTCTGTGTGTGTGTGTGTGTTGCTGGTGTTTGTGTGTGTGTGTGTTGTCGATGTGTGTGTGTGTGTGTTGTCGGTGTGTGTGTGTGTGTGTGTGTGTGTGTGTGTGTGTGTGTGTGTGTGTGTGTTGTCGGTGTGTGTGTGTGTGTGTGTGTGTTGTCTGTGTGTGTGTGTGTGTTGCTGGTGTTTGTGTGTGTGTGTGTTGTCGATGTGTGTGTGTGTGTGTTGTCGGTGTGTGTGTGTGTGTGTGTGTTGTGTGTGTGTGTGTTGTCGGTGTGTGTGTTGTCTGAGTGTGTGTGTGTGTGTGTTGTCGGTGTGTGTGTGTTGTCGGTGTGTGTGTGTGTGTGTGTTGTCGGTGTGTGTGTGTGTGTGTTGTCGGTGTGTGTGTGTGTGTGTTGTCGGTGTGTGTGTGTGTGTGTTGTCAGTGTGTGTGTGTGTTGTCGGTGTGTGTGTGTGTGTGTTGTCGGTGTGTGTGTGTGTGTGTGTTGTCGGTGTGTGTGTGTTGTGGGTGTGTGTGTGTGTGTGTTGTCTGTGTGTGTGTGTTGCTGGTGTTTGTGTGTGTGTGTGTTGTCGATGTGTGTGTGTGTGTGTTGTCGGTGTGTGTGTGTGTGTGTGTGTGTGTGTGTGTGTGTGTGTGTGTGTGTGTTGTCGGTGTGTGTGTGTGTGTGTGTTGTCGGTGTGTGTGTGTGTGTTGTGTGTGTGTGTGTGTTGTCGGTGTGTGTGTGTGTGTGTTGTCGGTGTGTGTGTGTGTGTGTTGTCGGTGTGTGTGTGTGTGTGTTGTCGGTGTGTGTGTGTTGTCGGTGTGTGTGTGTGTGTGTTGTCGGTGTGTGTGTGTGTGTTGTCGGTGTGTGTGTGTGTGTGTGTTGTCGGTGTGTGTGTGTGTGTGTTGTCGGTGTGTGTGTGTGTGTGTTGTCGGTGTGTGTGTGTGTGTTGTCGGTGTGTGTGTGTGTGTGTGTGTTGTCGGTGTGTGTGTGTGTGTTGTCGGTGTGTGTATGTGTGTGTTGTCGGTGTGTGTGTGTGTTGTCGGTGTGTGTGTGTGTGTGTGTTGTCGGTGTGTGTGTGTGTGTGTTGTCGGTGTGTGTGTGTGTGTGTTGTCGGTGTGTGTGTGTGTGTTGTCGGTGTGTGTGTGTGTGTGTGTGTTGTCGGTGTGTATGTGTGTGTTGTCGGTGTGTGTGTGTGTGTGTGTGTTGTCGGTGTGTGTGTGTGTGTGTTGTCTGTGTGTGTGTGTGTGTTTTCGGTGTGTGTGTGTGTGTTGTCGGTGTGTGTGTGTGTGTTGTCGGTGTGGGTGTGTGTTGTCGGTGTGTGTGTGTGTTGTCGGTGTGTGTGTGTGTGTGTGTTGTCGGTGTGTGTTTGTGTTGTCGGTGTGTGTGTGTGTTGTCGGTGTGTGTGTGTGTGTGTTGTCGGTGTGTGTGTGTGTGTGTTGTCAGTGTGTGTGTGTGTGTGTTGTCGGTGTGTGTCTGTTTATGTGTTGTCGGTGTGTGTGTGTGTGTGTTGTCGGTGTGTGTGTGTGTGTGTGTTGTCGGTGTGTGTGTGTGTTGTCAGTGTGTGTGTGTTGTCGGTGTGTGTGTGTGTGTGTTGTCGGTGTGTGTGTGTGTGTTGTCGGTGTGTGTGTGTTGTCGGTGTGTGTGTGTGTGTGTGTTGTCGGTGTGTGTGTGTGTGTGTTGTCGGTGTGTGTGTGTGTGTGTGTGTGTGTTGTCAGTGTGTGTGTGTGTGTGTTGTCGGTGTGTGTGTGTGTGTTGTCGGTGTGTGTGTGTGTGTGTTGTCGGTGTGTGTGTGTGTGTGTTTTCGGTGTGTGTGTGTGTGTGTTGTCGGTGTGTGTGTGTGTGTGTTGTCGGTGTGTGTGTGTTGTCGGTGTGTGTGTGTGATGTCGGTGTGTGTGTGTGTGTGTTGTCGGTGTGTGTGTTTGTGTCTGTTGTCGGTGTGTGTGTGTGTGTTGTCGGTGTGTGTGTGTGTGTGTGTTGTAGGTGTGTGTGTGTGTGTTGTCGGTGTGTGTGTGTGTGTGTTGTCGGTGTGTGTGTGTGTGTGTTGTGTGTGTGTGTGTTGTCGGTGTGTGTGTGTGTGTGTGTGTGTGTGTGTGTGTGTTGTCGGTGTGTGTGTGTGTTGTCGGTGTGTGTGTGTGTGTGTTGTCGGTGTGTGTGTGTGTGTGTGTTGTGTGTGTGTGTGTTGTCGGTGTGTGTGTGTGTGTGTGTGTGTGTGTGTTGTCGGTGTGTGTGTGTGTTGTCGGTGTGTATGTGTGTGTGTGTTGTCGGTGTGTGTGTGTGTGTGTGTGTGTGTGTGTGTGTGTGTGTTGTCGGTGTGTGTGTGTTGTCGGTGTGTGTGTGTGTTGTGTGTGTGTGTGTTGTCGGTGTGTGTGTGTGTGTGTTGTCGGTGTGTGTGTGTGTTGTCGGTGTGTGTTTGTGTGTGTGTGTGTGTGTGTGTGTTGTCGGTGTGTGTGTGTGTGTGTTGTCGGTGTGTGTGTGTGTGTGTTGTCGGTGTGTGTGTGTGTTGTCGGTGTGTGTGTGTGTGTTGTCGGTGTGTGTGTGTGTGTGTTGTCGGTGTGTGTGTGTGTGTGTTGTGTGTGTGTGTGTTGTCGGTGTGTGTGTGTGTGTGTGTGTGTCTGTGTGTGTGTGTTGTCGGTGTGTGTCTGTGTTGTCGGTGTGTATGTGTGTGTGTGTTGTCGGTGTGTGTGTGTGTGTGTTGTCGGTGTGTTTGTGTGTGTTGTCGGTGTGTGTGTGTTGTCGGTGTGTGTGTGTGTTGTGTGTGTGTGTGTTGTCGGTGTGTGTGTGTGTGTGTTGTCGGTGTGTGTGTGTGTTGTCGGTGTGTGTGTGTGTGTGTGTGTGTGTGTGTGTGTGTGTGTTGTCGGTGTGTGTGTGTTGTCGGTGTGTGTGTGTGTTGTCAGTGTGTGTGTGTGTGTGTGTTGTCGGTGTGTGTGTGTGTGTGTTGTTGGTGTGTGTGTGTGTGTGTGTGTTGTCGGTGTGTGTGTGTTGTCGGTGTGTGTGTGTGTTGTCGGTGTGTGTGTGTGTGTGTTGTCTGTGTGTGTGTGTGTGTTGTCGGTGTGTGTGTGTTTATGTGTTGTCGGTGTGTGTGTGTGTGTGTGTTGTCGGTGTGTGTGTGTGTGTTGTCGGTGTGTGTGTGTGTGTGTTGTCGGTGTGTGTGTGTGTTGTCGGTGTGTGTGTGTGTGTGTGTGTGTGTGTGTGTGTGTTGTCGGTGTGTGTGTGTGTTGTCGGTGTGTATGTGTGTGTGTGTTGTCGGTGTGTGTGTGTGTGTGTTGTCGGTGTGTGTGTGTGTGTTGTCAGTGTGTGTGTGTGTGTGTTGTCGGTGTGTGTGTGTGTGTGTTGTCGGTGTGTGTATGTGTTGTGTGTGTGTGTGTTGTCGGTGTGTGTGTTGTCTGAGTGTGTGTGTGTGTGTGTGTGTTGTCGGTGTGTGTGTGTTGTCGGTGTGTGTGTGTGTGTTGTCGGTGTGTGTGTGTGTGTGTGTGTGTGTGTTGTCGGTGTGTGTGTGTGTGTGTTGTCGGTGTGTGTGTGTGTGTGTTGTCAGTGTGTGTGTGTGTGTGTGTTGTCGGTGTGTGTGTGTGTGTGTTGTCGGTGTGTGTGTGTTGTCGGTGTGTGTGTGTTGTGGGTGTGTGTGTGTGTGTTGTCTGTGTGTGTGTGTGTGTTGCTGGTGTTTGTGTGTGTGTGTGTTGTCGATGTGTGTGTGTGTGTGTTGTCGGTGTGTTTGTGTCTGTGTGTGTGTGTGTGTGTGTGTGTGTGTTGTCGGTGTGTGTGTGTGTGTGTGTTGTCGGTGTGTGTGTGTGTGTTGTGTGTGTGTGTGTGTTGTCGGTGTGTGTGTGTGTGTTGTCGGTGTGTGTGTGTGTGTGTTGTCGGTGTGTGTGTGTGTGTGTTGTCGGTGTGTGTGTGTGTGTGTTGTCGGTGTGTGTGTGTGTGTGTGTGTGTGTGTTGTCGGTGTGTGTGTGTGTGTGTTGTGTGTGTGTTGTTTGTGTGTGTGTGTGTTGTCGGTGTGTGTGTGTGTGTCTGTTGTCGGTGTGTGTGTGTTGTCGGTGTGTGTGTGTGTGTGTTGTCGGTGTGTGTGTGTGTGTGTGTTGTCGGTGTGTGTGTGTGTGTGTTTTCGGTGTGTGTGTGTGTGTTGTCGGTGTGTGTGTGTGTGTGTTGTCGGTGTGTGTGTGTTGTCGGTGTGTGTGTGTGTTGTCGGTGTGTGTGTGTGTGTGTTGTCGGTGTGTGTGTGTGTGTCTGTTGTCGGTGTGTGTGTGTGTTGTCGGTGTGTGTGTGTGTGTTGTCGGTGTGTGTGTGTGTGTTGTCGGTGTGTGTGTGTGTGTGTTGTCGGTGTGTGTGTGTGTGTGTTGTGTGTGTGTGTGTTGTCGGTGTGTGTGTGTGTGTTGTCGGTGTGTGTGTGTGTTGTCGGTGTGTGTGTGTGTGTGTGTGTGTGTGTGTTGTCGGTGTGTGTGTGTGTTGTCGGTGTGTGTGTGTGTGTGTTGTCGGTGTGTGTGTGTGTGTGTTGTCGGTGTGTGTGTGTGTGTCTGTTGTCGGTGTGTGTGTGTGTTGTCGGTGTGTGTGTGTGTGTGTTGTCGGTGTGTGTGTGTGTGTTGTCGGTGTGTGTGTGTGTGTGTTGTCGGTGTGTGTGTGTGTGTGTTGTGTGTGTGTGTGTTGTCGGTGTGTGTGTGTGTGTGTTGTCGTTGTGTGTGTGTGTTGTCGGTGTGTGTGTGTGTGTGTGTGTGTGTGTGTTGTCGGTGTGTGTGTGTGTGTGTTGTCGGTGTGTGTGTGTGTGTGTTGTCAGTGTGTGTGTGTGTGTGTGTTGTCGGTGTGTGTGTGTGTGTGTTGTTGGTGTGTGTGTGTGTGTGTGTTGTCGGTGTGTGTGTGTTGTCGGTGTGTGTGTGTGTGTGTTGTCGGTGTGTGTGTGTGTGTGTTGTCTGTGTGTGTGTGTGTGTTGTCGGTGTGTGTGTGTTTATGTGTTGTCGGTGTGTGTGTGTGTGTGTTGTCGGTGTGTGTGTGTGTGTGTTGTCGGTGTGTGTGTGTGTGTGTTGTCGGTGTGTGTGTGTGTTGTCGGTGTGTGTGTGTGTGTGGTGTGTGTGTGTGTGTGTTGTCGGTGTGTGTGTGTGTTGTCGGTGTGTATGTGTGTGTGTGTTGTCGGTGTGTGTGTGTGTGTGTTGTCGGTGTGTGTGTGTGTTGTCAGTGTGTGTGTGTGTGTGTTGTCGGTGTGTGTGTGTGTTGTCGGTGTGTGTGTGTGTTGTGTGTGTGTGTGTTGTCGGTGTGTGTGTTGTCTGAGTGTGTGTGTGTGTGTGTTGTCGGTGTGTGTGTGTGTGTTGTCGGTGTGTGTGTGTGTGTGTTGTCGGTGTGTTTGTGTCTGTGTGTGTGTGTGTGTGTGTGTGTTGTCGGTGTGTGTGTGTGTGTGTGTTGTCGGTGTGTGTGTGTGTGTTGTGTGTGTGTGTGTGTTGTCGGTGTGTGTGTGTGTGTTGTCGGTGTGTGTGTGTGTGTTGTCGGTGTGTGTGTGTGTGTGTTGTCGGTGTGTGTGTGTGTGTGTTGTCGGTGTGTGTGTGTGTGTGTGTGTGTGTTGTCGGTGTGTGTGTGTGTGTGTTGTGTGTGTGTTGTTTGTGTGTGTGTGTGTTGTCGGTGTGTGTGTGTGTGTCTGTTGTCGGTGTGTGTGTGTTGTCGGTGTGTGTGTGTGTGTGTTGTCGGTGTGTGTGTGTGTGTGTGTTGTCGGTGTGTGTGTGTGTGTGTTTTCGGTGTGTGTGTGTGTGTTGTCGGTGTGTGTGTGTGTGTGTTGTCGGTGTGTGTGTGTTGTCGGTGTGTGTGTGTGTTGTCGGTGTGTGTGTGTGTGTGTTGTCGGTGTGTGTGTGTGTGTCTGTTGTCGGTGTGTGTGTGTGTTGTCGGTGTGTGTGTGTGTGTGTTGTCGGTGTGTGTGTGTGTGTTGTCGGTGTGTGTGTGTGTGTGTTGTCGGTGTGTGTGTGTGTGTGTTGTGTGTGTGTGTGTTGTCGGTGTGTGTGTGTGTGTGTTGTCGGTGTGTGTGTGTGTTGTCGGTGTGTGTGTGTGTGTGTGTGTGTGTGTTGTCGGTGTGTGTGTGTGTGTGTTGTCGGTGTGTGTGTGTGTGTGTTGTCAGTGTGTGTGTGTGTGTGTGTGTGTTGTCGGTGTGTGTGTGTGTGTGTTGTTGGTGTGTGTGTGTGTGTGTGTGTTGTCGGTGTGTGTGTGTTGTCGGTGTGTGTTTGTGTGTGTTGTCGGTGTGTGTGTGTGTGTGTTGTCTGTGTGTGTGTGTGTGTTGTCGGTGTGTGTGTGTTTATGTGTTGTCGGTGTGTGTGTGTGTGTGTTGTCGGTGTGTGTGTGTGTGTTGTCGGTGTGTGTGTGTGTGTGTTGTCGGTGTGTGTGTGTGTTGTCGGTGTGTGTGTGTGTGTGTGTGTGTGTGTGTGTGTGTGTTGTCGGTGTGTGTGTGTGTTGTCGGTGTGTATGTGTGTGTGTGTTGTCGGTGTGTGTGTGTGTGTGTTGTCGGTGTGTGTGTGTGTTGTCAGTGTGTGTGTGTGTGTGTTGTCGGTGTGTGTGTGTGTTGTCGGTGTGTGTGTGTGTTGTGTGTGTGTGTGTTGTCGGTGTGTGTGTTGTCTGAGTGTGTGTGTGTGTGTGTGTGTTGTCGGTGTGTGTGTGTTGTCGGTGTGTGTGTGTGTGTTGTCGGTGTGTGTGTGTGTGTGTGTGTGTGTTGTCGGTGTGTGTGTGTGTGTGTTTTCGGTGTGTGTGTGTGTGTGTTGTCAGTGTGTGTGTGTGTGTGTGTGTTGTCGGTGTGTGTGTGTGTGTGTTGTCGGTGTGTGTGTGTGTGTGTGTGTGTTGTCGGTGTGTGTGTGTTGTGGGTGTGTGTGTGTGTGTGTTGTCTGTGTGTGTGTGTGTGTGTTGCTGGTGTTTGTGTGTGTGTGTGTTGTCGATGTGTGTGTGTGTTGTCGGTGTGTGTGTGTGTGTGTGTTGTGTGTGTGTTGTCGGTGTGTGTGTTGTCTGAGTGTGTGTGTGTGTGTGTGTGTTGTCGGTGTGTGTGTGTTGTCGGTGTGTGTGTGTGTGTGTGTTGTCGGTGTGTGTGTGTGTGTGTGTGTGTGTTGTCGGTGTGTGTGTGTGTGTGTTGTCGGTGTGTGTGTGTGTGTGTTGTCAGTGTGTGTGTGTGTGTGTGTTGTCGGTGTGTGTGTGTGTGTGTTGTCGGTGTGTGTGTGTGTGTGTGTGTGTTGTCGGTGTGTGTGTGTTGTGGGTGTGTGTGTGTGTGTGTTGTCTGTGTGTGTGTGTGTGTGTTGCTGGTGTTTGTGTGTGTGTGTGTTGTCGATGTGTGTGTGTGTTGTCGGTGTGTGTGTGTGTGTGTGTTGTGTGTGTGTTGTCGGTGTGTGTGTTGTCTGAGTGTGTGTGTGTGTGTGTGTGTTGTCGGTGTGTGTGTGTTGTCGGTGTGTGTGTGTGTGTGTGTTGTCGGTGTGTGTGTGTGTGTGTGTGTGTGTTGTCGGTGTGTGTGTGTGTGTGTTGTCGGTGTGTGTGTGTGTGTGTTGTCAGTGTGTGTGTGTGTGTGTGTTGTCGGTGTGTGTGTGTGTGTGTTGTCGGTGTGTGTGTGTGTGTGTTGTCGGTGTGTGTGTGTTGTGGGTGTGTGTGTGTGTGTGTTGTCTGTGTGTGTGTGTGTGTTGCTGGTGTTTGTGTGTGTGTGTGTTGTCGATGTGTGTGTGTGTGTGTTGTCGGTGTGTGTGTGTGTGTGTGTGTGTGTGTGTTGTCGGTGTGTGTGTGTGTGTGTGTTGTCGGTGTGTGTGTGTGTGTGTTGTCTGTGTGTGTGTGTGTGTGTTGTCGGTGTGTGTGTGTTTATGTGTTGTCGGTGTGTGTGTGTGTGTGTTGTCGGTGTGTGTGTGTGTGTTGTCGGTGTGTGTGTGTGTGTGTTGTCGGTGTGTGTGTGTGTTGTCGGTGTGTGTGTGTGTGTGTGTGTGTGTGTGTGTGTGTGTGTGTTGTCGGTGTGTGTGTGTGTTGTCGGTGTGTATGTGTGTGTGTGTTGTCGGTGTGTGTGTGTGTGTGTTGTCGGTGTGTGTGTGTGTTGTCAGTGTGTGTGTGTGTGTGTTGTCGGTGTGTGTGTGTGTTGTCGGTGTGTGTGTGTGTTGTGTGTGTGTGTGTTGTCGGTGTGTGTGTTGTCTGAGTGTGTGTGTGTGTGTGTGTGTTGTCGGTGTGTGTGTGTTGTCGGTGTGTGTGTGTGTGTTGTCGGTGTGTGTGTGTGTGTGTGTGTGTGTTGTCGGTGTGTGTGTGTGTGTGTTTTCGGTGTGTGTGTGTGTGTGTTGTCAGTGTGTGTGTGTGTGTGTGTTGTCGGTGTGTGTGTGTGTGTGTTGTCGGTGTGTGTGTGTGTGTGTGTGTGTTGTCGGTGTGTGTGTGTTGTGGGTGTGTGTGTGTGTGTGTTGTCTGTGTGTGTGTGTGTGTGTTGCTGGTGTTTGTGTGTGTGTGTGTTGTCGATGTGTGTGTGTGTTGTCGGTGTGTGTGTGTGTGTGTGTTGTGTGTGTGTTGTCGGTGTGTGTGTTGTCTGAGTGTGTGTGTGTGTGTGTGTGTTGTCGGTGTGTGTGTGTTGTCGGTGTGTGTGTGTGTGTGTGTTGTCGGTGTGTGTGTGTGTGTGTGTGTGTGTTGTCGGTGTGTGTGTGTGTGTGTTGTCGGTGTGTGTGTGTGTGTGTTGTCAGTGTGTGTGTGTGTGTGTGTTGTCGGTGTGTGTGTGTGTGTGTTGTCGGTGTGTGTGTGTGTGTGTGTGTGTTGTCGGTGTGTGTGTGTTGTGGGTGTGTGTGTGTGTGTGTTGTCTGTGTGTGTGTGTGTGTGTTGCTGGTGTTTGTGTGTGTGTGTGTTGTCGATGTGTGTGTGTGTTGTCGGTGTGTGTGTGTGTGTGTGTTGTGTGTGTGTTGTCGGTGTGTGTGTTGTCTGAGTGTGTGTGTGTGTGTGTGTGTTGTCGGTGTGTGTGTGTTGTCGGTGTGTGTGTGTGTGTGTGTTGTCGGTGTGTGTGTGTGTGTGTGTGTGTGTTGTCGGTGTGTGTGTGTGTGTGTTGTCGGTGTGTGTGTGTGTGTGTTGTCAGTGTGTGTGTGTGTGTGTGTTGTCGGTGTGTGTGTGTGTGTGTTGTCGGTGTGTGTGTGTGTGTGTTGTCGGTGTGTGTGTGTTGTGGGTGTGTGTGTGTGTGTGTTGTCTGTGTGTGTGTGTGTGTTGCTGGTGTTTGTGTGTGTGTGTGTTGTCGATGTGTGTGTGTGTGTGTTGTCGGTGTGTGTGTGTGTGTGTGTGTGTGTGTGTTGTCGGTGTGTGTGTGTGTGTGTGTTGTCGGTGTGTGTGTGTGTGTGTGTGTGTTGTCGGTGTGTGTGTGTTGTGGGTGTGTGTGTGTGTGTGTTGTCTGTGTGTGTGTGTGTGTTGCTGGTGTTTGTGTGTGTGTGTGTTG
>NW_027675410.1:0-45000 GCF_965601325.2 Salmo salar
GAACAAGGCAGTTAACTTTTAGTGACAGGGGGCAGTACTCGGAAATTCAGATGAATGACGTGCCCAAATTAAACTGCCTGCTACTCAGGCCCAGAAGGTAGGATATGCATATTATTAGTAGATTTGGATAGAAAACACTCTGAAGTTTCTAAAACTGTTTGAATGATGTCTGAGTATAACAGAACTCATATGGCAGGCAAAAACCTGAGAAAAAAATCCAACCAGGAAGTGGTTTGTAGTTTTTTCAGCTGATTGTCTTTCCAAACTACAGTGTCTGTGGGGTCATTTTGCACTTCCTAAGGCTTCCACTAGATGTCAACAGTCTTTAGAACCTTGTTTCATGCTTCTGCTGTTACTGGGCAGAGAATAAGAGCTGTCTCAAGCCTGGGACCAGTGAGTTGTTTACTGCGCTCTCACGCAGGCGCGCCGTTCCTTCTTTTTCCTCTGTAATTAATACGCTATTGTCCGGTTGGAATATTATCGAAGATTTATGTTAAAAACACCCTAAGGATTGATTGTAAACAACGTTTGACATGTTTCTACGAACGGTAATGGAACTATTTGACTTTTCGTGTCTGGATTTACACTCGCGCGTTATGCCTTTGGATAGTGATCTGAACGCGCGAACAAAACTGAGGTATTTGGACATAAATATGGAGTTTATCGAACAAAACAAACATTTCTTGTGGAAGTGGGAGTCCTGGGAGTGCATTCCGACGAAGATCAGCAAAGGTAAGTGAAGATTTATAATACTATTTCTGAGTTTAGTTCACTCCAGAACTTGGCGGGTAACTGTATAGCTTGCTTTGATGGCTGAGCTCTGTGGGTCCTGTGTAGTAGAGAGAGAGTAGTGTGGTAGTAGTGTGGTAGTAGGGACTCACTCTGAGCCCCTCTGGGTCCTGTGTAGTAGAGAGAGAGTAGTGTGGTAGTAGTGTGGTAGTAGGGACTCACCCTGAGCCCCTCTGGGTCCTGTGTAGTAGAGAGAGAGTAGTTGGACACCTTGGGCCCGTCACAATCTGGTCTCTCATAGAAGATCAGCTGACCACTCCCATCCTGCTGGACAAAGAAAACTTCAGTCCAATGCATGTGTGTGTGTGTGTGTTAACGTGTGTGTGTGTGTGTTAACGTGTGTGTGTGTGTGGGGTGTGTTTACGTGTGTGTGGTGTGTGTGTGTGTGTGTGTGTGTGTGTACCATCAGGTTGCGTAGTTTAAGCCGTCCGGTTCTGCAGTTGAAGAACGTGTCCTGCTGGCGGATTACTGTTCCCTCTGATTGGCTTAGCTGGCTGGCTCTCTCCGCCAATCGTGTCGCATTGCTCACCCTCGCCTTGATCTCCACGTTAGACGGCATCTCTGATCTGTACAGAGTTGGGGTTATATTGGAGTAATGGTAGGGTTATATTGGGGTTATATTGGGGTTATGTTAGGGTTATATTGGGGTTATATTGGGGTTATATTGGGGTTATATTGGGGTTATATTAGGGTTATATTGGGGTTATATTGGGGTTATATTAGGGTTATATTGGGGTTATATTGGGGTTATGTTGGGGTTATATTGGGGTTATATTGGGGTTATATTGGGGTTATGTTGGGGTTCTATTGGGGTTATATTGGGGTTATATTGGGGTTATATTGGGGTTATGTTGGGGTTATATTGGGGTTATGGTAGGGTTATATTGGAGTTATATTGGGGTTATGTTGGGGTTATATTAGGGTTATGTTGGGGTTATATTAGGGTTATATTGGGGTTATATTGGGGTTATATTGGGGTTATGTTAGAGTTATGTTGGGGTTATATTGGGGTTATATTGGGGTTATATTGGGGTTATATTGGGGTTATATTGGGGTTATGTTGGGGTTATATTGGGGTTATATTGGGGTTATATTGGGGTTATATTAGGGTTATATTGGGGTTATATTGGGGTTATATTGGGGTTATGTTAGGGTTATGTTGGGGTTATATTGGGTTTATATTGGGGTTATGTTAGGGTTATATTGGGGTTATGTTAGGGTTATATTAGGGTTATGTTGGGGTTATATTAGGGTTATATTGGGGTTATATTGGGGTTATGTTGGGGTTATGTTGGGGTTATGTTAGGGTTATATTGGGGTTATGTTGGGGTTATGTTGGGGTTATATTAGGGTTATGTTAGGGTTATATTGGGGTTATGTTGGGGTTATATTGGGTTTATATTGGGGTTATATTGGGGTTATGTTGGGGTTATATTGGGGTTATGGTAGGGTTATATTGGGGTTATGTTAGGGTTATGTTGGGGTTATATTGGGGTTATATTGGGGTTATATTGGGGTTATATTAGGGTTATGTTGGGGTTATATTGGGGTTATGTTGGGGTTATATTGGGGTTATATTGGGGTTATATTAGGGTTATATTGGGGTTATATTGGGGTTATGTTGGGGTTATATTGGGGTTATATTGGGGTTATATTAGGGTTATATTGGGGTTATATTGGGGTTATATTAGGGTTATATTGGGGTTATGTTAGGGTTATGTTGGGGTTATGTTGGGGTTATATTGGGGTTATAGTGGGGTTATATTGGAGTAATGGTAGGGTTATATTGGGGTTATATTGGGGTTATGTTGGGGTTATATTGGGGTTATGTTGGGGTTATGTTAGGGTTATATTGGGGTTATAGTGGGGTTATATTGGAGTAATGGTAGGGTTATATTGGGGTTATATTGGGGTTATATTGGGGTTATATTGGGGTTATATTAGGGTTATATTGGGGTTATATTGGGGTTATATTAGGGTTATATTGGGGTTATATTGGGGTTATGTTGGGGTTATATTGGTGTTATATTGGGGTTATATTGGGGTTATGTTAGAGTTATGTTGGGGTTATATTGGGTTTATATTGGGGTTATATTGGGGTTATGTTAGGGTTATAGTGGGGTTATATTGGAGTAATGGTAGGGTTATATTGGGGTTATGTTGGGGTTATATTGGGGTTATGTTAGGGTTATATTAGGGTTATGTTGGGGTTATGTTAGGGTTATGTTGGGGTTATATTGGGGTTATATTGGGGTTATATTGGGGTTATATTGGGGTTATGGTAGGGTTATATTGGGGTTATGTTGGGGTTATATTGGGGTTATATTGGGGTTATATTGGGGTTATATTGGGGTTATGTTGGGGTTATGTTAGGGTTATATTAGGGTTATGTTGGGGTTATATTGGGGTTATGTTGGGGTTATATTGGGTTTATATTGGGGTTATATTGGGGTTATATTGGGGTTATGTTGGGGTTATATTAGGGTTATATTGGGGTTATATTGGGGTTATGTTGGGGTTATATTGGGGTTATGTTGGAGTTATGTTAGGGTTATATTAGGGTTATAGTGGGGTTATATTGGGGTTATATTGGGGTTATATTGGGGTTATATTGGGGTTATATTAGGGTTATATTGGGGTTATATTGGGGTTATATTGGGGTTATGTTGGGGTTATGTTGGGGTTAGAGGCCTATATCATCTGTACTGAGTTATGTTGGTCCACTGCTCATAATATAGGGTTGACTTGTTCCTGCTGGACAATATAATTCTTCCTTTTGTAACTAATATCACAGCATTGTTCTCTCAGACCACAGCCGTGACCAGCTAGCTATCCGCTTTCCGGACCCCACTGTGTCACAACGCGCCTGGTGACTTGACCCACTACTACTATCCTGTAACGCCTTTAAAAACAAAGACATATCAACTCACATTCATGTGTTTTTACAGATCCACTGCAGCCCTGACGTGTCTCACTCTACTGTGTGGGAGTCGTTAAAAACATATCTGAGGGGGACACAAATGATTTCATACACAGCGTATGACAACAAACATCGCACTAAAGGCTTATGGGAGCCATCTGAACTCATTCTAGATGTGGACAACAGAGATGCCTCTTCTACCTCTCCTGACCTCTACAGAGAGAGACTGCTACACCAATCGGAATCTGACAACCTGGAGCAGCTTCGGTTGAAGTCGAAGGCAGACATTTTGTGAACACGGAGAGAAAGCTAGCAAGTTGTTATCTCACCAGCTTCGACAATCCGCTGCTAGCAGCACCATACCTGAAATATGTGTTATAGCTGATTTAACTTCTACCAATCCCCCCCCCCAAAAAAATCATACATTTAAGCAATTCTACTCTGCTCTTTACTCGTCAGAGGCTCTTCCTGACACATCTCGTATGCCTGCGTTTCTAGACAATCTGGAAATCCCCTGCCTCAATTCAGATGAATAAACTAACATGGATGCCTCTAAGTGATGATGAAGCTACTCTGACAATCCAGTCCATGCAGAGCGGTAAAGATCCTGGGCCTGATGGCTTCCCTGTTGAGTTTTATAAAGCGTTCTCTTCTAAACTATTCCCTATCCTCAACTCGACGTACAATGACATCCTTTCTAGTTAGAAACGGCCCTAAACACTTATTACCCAGGAGACCATTTCAGTTCTGCTTAAAAAGGACAAGAATCCCCAGAGCATCCCAAACATGTTTAATCACAATGGAGGAGATGGCTGCTGTTTAACAGGCTCTTAACCAATGGTGCTGGAGGAGATGGCTGCTGTTTAACAGGCTCTTAACCAATGGTGCTGGAGGAGATGGCTGCTGTTTAACAGGCTCTTAACCAATGGTGCTGGAGGAGGTGGCTGCTGTTTAACAGGCTCTTAACCAATGGTGCTGGAGGAGATGGCTGCTGTTTAACAGGCTCTTAACCAATGGTGCTGGAGGAGATGGCTGCTGTTTAACAGGCTCTTAACCAATGGTGCTGGAGGAGATGGCTGCTGTTTAACAGGCTCTTAACCAATGGTGCTGGAGGAGATGGCTGCTGTTTAACAGGCTCTTAACCAATGGTGCTGGAGGAGATGGCTGCTGTTTAACAGGCTCTTAACCAATGGTGCTGGAGGAGATGGCTGCTGTTTAACAGGCTCTTAACCAATGGTGCTATTGTGTGTGTTTGTGTTATTTGTAAGTTGTTTTGTCCATAATGTTTCTGCCACCGTCTCTTATGACTGAAAAGAGCTTCTGGATATCAGGACAGTGGTTTCTCACCCTGTACGAAGATTTACTTCAGACACCGGACAAGGCCCAAATCCCCGTCATTCGCATGAAGTAGTAACAGAGATATATAGGGGTCGTAGGTCGGGGTGCCTTGTAAGAATCCGACGGCGAGTGGGTAACCCACCTCTACCATCAGTCCTATTAGCCAACGTGCAATCATTGGGTAATAAATGTAATGAGCTCCGATCAAGACTATCCTACCAACGGGATATTAACTGTAACATCTTATGTTTCACCGAGTCGTGGCTGACATGGATAACATACAGCTGGGTGTACGCTGCATCGGCAAGATAGAACAGCTGCCTCCGGTAAGACAAGGGTTGACGGTCTGTGTCTATTTGGAAACAACAGCTGGTGCACGAAATCTAATATTAAGGAAGTCTCGAGGTTTTGCTCGCCTGAGGTAGAGTATCTCATGATAAGCTGTAGACCACACTATCTACCAAGAGGTAGAGTATCTCATGATAAGCTGTAGACCACACTATCTACCAAGAGGTAGAGTATCTCATGATAAGCTGTAGACCACACTATCTACCAAGAGAGTTCTCATCTATATTATTAGTAGCTCTATAAGGCCATAAGACCGCACTCAACCAGCTTTATAAGGCACTAAAACCCCGCTCAACTAACTCTATAAGGCCATAAGACCCCACTCAACCAACTCTACAAGGCCATAAGACCCCACTCAACCAACTCTACAAGGCCATAAGACCCCACTCAACCAACTCTACAAGGCCATAAGACCCCACTCAACCAACTCTACAAGGCACTAAGACCCCACTCAACCAACTCTACAAGGCACTAAGACCCCACTCAACCAACTCTACAAGGCACTAAGACCCCACTCAACCAACTCTACAAGGCCATAAGACCCCACTCAACCAACTCTACAAGGCCATAAGACCCCACTCAACCAGCTGTATAAGGCCATAAGACCCCACTCAACCAACTCTACAAGGCCATAAGACCACACTCAACCAACTCTATAAGGCCATAAGACCCCACTCAACCAACTCTACAAGGCCATAAGACCCCACTCAACCAACTCTATAAGGCCATAAGACCCCACTCAACCAACTCTACAAGGCCATAAGACCCCACTCAACCAACTCTACAAGGCCATAAGACCCCACTCAACCAACTCTACAAGGCCATAAGACCCCACTCAACCAACTCTACAAGGCCATAAGACCACACTCAACCAACTCTATAAGGCCATAAGACCCCACTCAACCAACTCTACAAGGCCATAAGACCCCACTCAACCAACTCTATAAGGCCATAAGACCCCACTCAACCAACTCTACAAGGCCATAAGACCCCACTCAACCAACTCTACAAGGCCATAAGACCCCACTCAACCAACTCTACAAGGCCATAAGACCCCACTCAACCAACTCTACAAGGCCATAAGACCCCACTCAACCAACTGTATAAGGCCATAAGACCCCACTCAACCAGCTGTATAAGGCACTAAGACCCCACTCAACCAACTCTATAAGGCCATAAGACCCCACTCAACCAACTGTACAAGGCCATAAGCAAACAAGAAAATGCTCCTCCAAAAGCGGCGCCCCTAGTGTCCGGGGACTTTAATGCAGGCAAATTTAAATCAGTTTTACCTCATTTCTATCAGCATGTCACATATGCAACCAGAGGAGAGAAAAAACCTCTAGCCCACCTTTACTCCACACAGAGATGCAAACAAAGCTCTCCCTCGCCCACCGCTTTCAAGCCTACCAGACGAGCTAAATGACTTCTATTCTCGCTTTGAGGCAAGCAACACTGAAGCATACATCACTGGGGCCAAGCTTCCTGACATCCAGGACCTCTATACCAGGCGGTGTCAGAGGAAGGCCCTAAAAATAGCCAGACTCCAGCCACCCCAGTCATCGACTGTTCTCTCTGCTGCCACACAGCAAGCGGTACCAGAGCGCCAAGTCTAGGTCCAAAGGACTTCTTAACAGCTTCTACCCCCAAGCCATAAGACTCCTGAACAGCTAATCAAATGGCTACTCGGACTATTCACATTGATCCCCCCCCCCACCCCCATTTTTATGCTGCTGTTACTCTGTTTATTATCTATGCATAGTCACTAACTCTACCTACATGTACAAATTACCTCAATTAGCCTGACTAGCCTGTGCCCCTGCCCATTGACACTGTACCGGTACCCCCTGTATATAGCCTCCACATTGACTCTGTACCGGTACCCCCTGTATATAGCCTCCACAGACTCTGTACCGGTACCCCCTGTATATAGCCTCCACATTGACTCTGTACCGGTACCCCCTGTATATAGCCTCCACATTGACTCTGTACCGGTACCCCCTGTATATAGCCTCCACATTGACTCTGTACCGGTACCCCCTGTATATAGCCTCCACATTGACTCTGTACCGGTACCCCCTGTATATAGCCTCCACATTGACTCTGTACCGGTACCCCCTGTATATAGCCTCCACTTTGACTCTGTACCGGTACCCCCTGTATATAGCCTCCACAGACTCTGTACCGGTACCCCCTGTATATAGCCTCCACATTGACTCTGTACCGGTACCCCCTGTATATAGCCTCCACATTGACTCTGTACCGGTACCCCCTGTATATAGCCTCCACATTGACTCTGTACCGGTACCCCCTGTATATAGCCTCCACAGACTCTGTACCGGTACCCCCTGTATATAGCCTCCACATTGACTCTGTACCGGTACCCCCTGTATATAGCCTCCACATTGACTCTGTACCGGTACCCCCTGTATATAGCCTCCACATTGACTCTGTACCGGTACCCCCTGTATATAGCCTCCACATTGACTCTGTACCGGTACCCCCTGTATATAGCCTCCACAGACTCTGTACCGGTACCCCCTGTATATAGCCTCCACATTGACTCTGTACCGGTACCCCCTGTATATAGCCTCCACATTGACTCTGTACCGGTACCCCCTGTATATAGCCTCCACATTGACTCTGTACCGGTACCCCCGGAATATAGCCTCCACATTGACTCTGTACCGGTACCCCCTGTATATAGCCTCCACATTGACTCTGTACCGGTACCCCCTGTATATAGCCTCCACATTGACTCTGTACCGGTACCCCCTGTATATAGCCTCCACATTGACTCTGTACCGGTACCCCCTGTATATAGCCTCCACATTGACTCTGTACCGGTACCCCCTGTATATAGCCTCCACATTGACTCTGTACCGGTACCCCCTGTATATAGCCTCCACATTGACTCTGTACCGTAACAACCTGTATATAGCCTCCACATTGACTCTGTACCGGTACCCCCTGTATATAGCCTCCACATTGACTCAGTACCGGTACCCCCTGTATATAGCCTCCACATTGACTCTGTACCGGTACCCCCTGTATATAGCCTCCACATTGACTCTGTACCGGTACCCCCGGAATATAGCCTCCACATTGACTCTGTACCGGTACCCCCTGTATATAGCCTCCACATTGACTCAGTACCGGTACCCCCTGTATATAGCCTCCACATTGACTCTGTACCGGTACACCCTGTATATAGCCTCCACATTGACTCAGTACCGGTACCCCCTGTATATAGCCTCCACATTGACTCTGTACCGGTACCCCCTGTATATAGCCTCCACATTGACTCTGTACCGGTACCCCCTGTATATAGCCTCCACATTGACTCTGTACCGGTACCCCCTGTATATAGCCTCCACATTGACTCTGTACCGGTACCCCCTGTATATAGCCTCCACATTGACTCTGTACCGGTTCCCCCTGTATATAGCCCCCACATTGACTCTGTACCGGTACACCCTGTATATAGCCCCCACATTGACTCTGTACCGGTACACCCTGTATATAGCCTCCACATTGACTCTGTACCGGTACCCCCTGTATATAGCCTCCACATTGACTCTGTACCGGTACCCCCTGTATATAGCCTCCACATTGACTCTGTACCGGTACCCCTTGTATATAGCCTCCACATTGACTCTGTACCGGTACCCCCTGTATATAGCCTCCACATTGACTCTGTACCGGTACCCCCTGTATATAGCCTCCACATTGACTCTGTACCGGTACCCCCTGTATATAGCCTCCACATTGACTCTGTACCGGTACCCCCGGTATATAGCCTCCACATTGACTCTGTACCGGTACCCCCTGTATATAGCCTCCACATTGACTCTGTACCGGTACCCCCTGTATATAGCCTCCACATTGACTCTGTACCGGTACCCCCTGTATATAGCCTCCACATTGACTCTGTACCGGTACCCCCTGTATATAGCCTCCACATTGACTCAGTACCGTAATACCCTGTATATAGCCTCCACATTGACTCTGTACCGGTACCCCCTGTATATAGCCTCCACATTGACTCAGTACCGTAATACCCTGTATATAGCCTCCACATTGACTCTGTACCGGTACCCCCTGTATATAGCCTCCACATTGACTCTGTACCGTAATACCCTGTATATAGCCTCCACATTGACTCTGTACCGGTACCCCCTGTATATAGCCTCCACATTGACTCTGTACCGGTACCCCCCTGTATATAGCCTCCACATTGACTCTGTACCGGTACCCCCTGTATATAGCCTCCACATTGACTCTGTACCGGTACCCCCTGTATATAGCCTCCACATTGACTCTGTACCGGTTCCCCCTGTATATAGCCTCCACATTGACTCTGTACCGGTTCCCCCTGTATATAGCCTCCACATTGATTCTGTACCGGTACCCCCCTGTATATAGCCTCCACATTGACTCTGTACCGGTACCCCCTGTATATAGTCTCCACATTGACTCTGTACCGGTACCCCCCTGTATATAGCCTCCACATTGACTCTGTACCGGTACCCCCTGTATATAGCCTCCACATTGACTCTGTACCGGTACCCCCTGTATATAGCCTCCACATTGACTCTGTACCGGTACCCCCTGTATATAGCCTCCACATTGACTCTGTACCGGTACCCCCTGTATATAGCCTCCACATTGACTCTGTACCGGTACCCCCTGTATATAGCCTCCACATTGACTCTGTACCGGTACCCCCTGTATATAGCCTCCACATTGACTCTGTACCGGTACCCCCTGTATATAGCCTCCACACTGACTCTGTCCGGTACCCCCTGTATATAGCCTCCACATTGACTCTGTACCGGTACCCCCTGTATATAGCCTCCACATTGACTCTGTACCGGTACCCCTTGTATATAGCCTCCACATTGACTCTGTACCGGTACCCCCTGTATATAGCCTCCACATTGACTCTGTACCGGTACCCCCTGTATATAGCCTCCACATTGACTCTGTACCGGTACCCCCTGTATATAGCCTCCACATTGACTCTGTACCGGTACCCCCTGTATATAGCCTCCACATTGACTCTGTACCGGTACCCCCTGTATATAGCCTCCACATTGACTCTGTACCGGTACCCCCTGTATATAGCCTCCACATTGACTCTGTACCGGTACCCCCTATATAAAGCCTCGCTACTGTTATTTTACTGATGCTCTTTAATTATTTGTTATTTTTCTATTTTCATTTATTTGTTTACTTCAGTTTATTTAGTAAATACTTTAACACTCTTAACTGCATTGTTGGTTAAGGGCTTGTAAAGTAAGCATTTCACGGTAAGGTCTACACCTGTTGTATTCGGCGCATGTGACAGATTACATTTGATTTGTTGAAAGGGCGACATGTCCGGTGAGCATGCAGCCATGGAAGAACTGAGACATTCAGCTTCCAGGAATTGTTTACAGATCCTTGCGGTATGAGGCTGTGTGTTATCACGCTGACACATGAGGAGATGGCGGCAGATGAACGGCACCACAATGGGCCTCAGGATCTCGTCACTTGAGACATCTGCAAATTTTAAAGTGGCGTTTTATTGTCCCCAGCACAAGGTGCACCTGTGTTAGGATAATGCTTCTTGATATGCCACACCTTTCAGATGGATGGATTATCTTGGCAAAGGAGAAATGCTCGCAAACAGAGATGTAAACACATTTCTGCACAAAATTAGAAACATCCGTTTTTTTTGTGCGAATGGATAAAAGTTGGGATATTTTATTTCAGCTCGTGAAACATGGGACCGAAACATTCCATGTAGCATGTATATTTTGGTTCAGTGTCCATAACTGGAGTGGATGAAATACATACAATCCAATCAGGGCCGTTCTGCCGACCTAGGAGAGACTAAACTGGCAACCAAATGTGCTCACTGCAAAACTACAATAGTCCCAGGAAGCAAATGACATTGAAATGACAGAAAATACATATCTTCCAGCCGTTAAAGTTTAGGCTCTGAATGAAAAGTGAAGACATAATTTACAGGACATTGAAAAGGAGTCTTTTCCGGATGTTGATGTCACGTCCTGACCAGTATAAGGGGTTAATTGTTATTGTAGTTTGGTCAGGACGTGACAGATGGGTATTTGTTTTATGTGGTTCGGGGTGGTGGTTTGTTTAGTGGGGCATTTGATTTGTGTATTTCCGGGGGGGTTTTTGGGCACTGTTTTTGTATTCATGTATTTCTATGTTTGGTCTGGTGAGTCTGGTTCTATGTTTGGTTAGTTGGGGTGGGGACTCTCAATTGAAGACAGGTGTTGTCTATTTGCCTTTGATTGAGAGTCCTATATATTAGGGGGTGTTTGTAATTTGTGGGGGATTGTTTCTTGTTTTGCCTGTTTCTCGTCTAGCGTGAGTGAGCCTTACAAGACTGTTGTGTTGATCGTGAGTTCGTTGTTTGTTATTTTGGTGTTCATATTTGGAGTAAATAAAACGTCAACATCCACAATCCTGCTGCATTTTGGTCCTCCTTTCCCAACGACCACCAGTTGAAATCAGGTTCATTTTCAGTTCTGAAAGAAAGTCTATGAATTAAATATTTGTAACATCTGTTTGTGCCAAATCAGGGATGATCCAGACCTGAACCAAACACAGGCATCTGTCCCTGCTAACTGAGGTGGAGCCTATAGCGTAGCCTATAGCGTTGCCTATAGCGGAGCCTATAGCGTTGCCTATAGCGTAGCCTATAGCGTAGCCTATAGCGTTGCCTATAGCGTTGCCTATACCGTAGCCTATAGCGTTGCCTATAGCGGAGCCTATAGCGTAGCCTATAGCGTAGCCTATAGCGGAGCCTATAGCGTAGCCTATAAAGATTTAGATGCACTATTGTAAAGTGGTTGTTCCACTGGATATTATAGGTGAATGCACCAATTTGTAAGTCGCTCTGGATAAGAGCGTCTGCTAAATGACTAAAATGTAAAATGTAAAAAAATGCCTATAGCGTAGCCTATAGCGTAGCCTATAGCGTAGCCTATATAGCGTAGCCTATAGCGTAGCCTATAGCGTAGCCTAAATGTAATTGTATGAATGCCTATCTGTGCTAAGCCTACCACCTGTAAAACACCAACAACAACAACGAGGTCTGGCCAGGACCAATAAAAGACTTTCCCTCGTGCTTACTGGGGTGCAGCCTACCATGTCGCCCTCAATGGAACTTTATGAACGCCCATCCATGTGGTAGGCCACCATTTGGAAAACAGGACTAATCAACTTGGCTATTTAAGCTCTGAATATCAGCTACCCAACTTTATCAGGAGCTCTTCAGCCGATTTGTAATGTTTACACAGCGGGAAATAGTATTTTCCATTTCGCCATGATCAGCTTGTCAAATTGAAGGATACAAACTGAAACCACTGATCAATGAGGTGAAACTCCAAGACAACAGTTGTGATTGTCTACAATGAGGTGAGGCGTTACGCCTCCAACAATACTCTGGAGAGGAGCGCGGCAGCGTTACGTCTAGAACAATACTCTGGAGAGGAGCGCGGCAGCGTTACGTCTAGAACAATACTCTGGAGAGGAGCGCGGCAGCGTTACGTCTAGAACAATACTCTGGAGAGGAGCGCTGCAGCGTTACGTCTCCAACAATACTCTGGAGAGGAGCGCGGCAGCGATACGTCTAGAACAATACTCTGGAGAGGAGCGCGGCAGCGTTACGCCTCCAACAATACTCTGGAGAGGTGCGCGGCAGCGTTACGCCTCCAACAATACTCTGGAGAGGAGCGCGGCGGCGTTACGCCTCCAACAATACTCTGGAGAGGAGCGCTGCAGCGTTACGTCTCCAACAATACTCTGGAGAGGAGCGCTGCAGCGTTACGTCTAGAACAATACTCTGGAGAGGAGCGCGGCAGCGATACGTCTAGAACAATACTCTGGAGAGGAGCGCGGTAGCGTTACGCCTCCAACAATACTCTGGAGAGGAGCGCGGCAGCGTTACGTCTAGAACAATACTCTGGAGAGGAGCGCGGCAGCGTTACGCCTCCAACAATACTCTGGAGAGTAGTGCGGCAGCGTTACGCCTCCTACAATACTCTGGAGAGGAGCGCGGCAGCGTTACGCCTCCAACAATACTCTGGAGAGGAGCGCGGCAGCGTTACGTCTAGAACAATACTCTGGAGAGGAGCGCGGCAGCGTTACGCCTCCAACAATACTCTGGAGAGGAGCGCGGCAGCGTTACGCCTCCAACAATACTCTGGAGAGTAGTGCGGCAGCGTTACGCCTCCTACAATACTCTGGAGAGGAGCGCGGCAGCGTTACGCCTCCAACAATACTCTGGAGAGGAGCGCGGCAGCGTTACGTCTAGAACAATACTCTGGAGAGGAGCGCGGCAGCGTTACGCCTCCAACAATACTCTGGAGAGGAGCGCGGCAGCGTTACGTCTAGAACAATACTCTGGAGAGGAGCGCGGCGGCGTTACGCCTCCAACAATACTCTGGAGAGGAGCGCAGCAGCGTTACGTCTAGAACAATACTCTGGAGAGGAGCGCGGCAGCGTTACGTCTCCAACAATACTCTGGAGAGGAGCGCTGCAGCGTTACGTCTAGAACAATACTCTGGAGAGGAGCACGGCAGCGTTACGTCTAGAACAATACTCTGGAGAGGAGCACGGCAGCGTTACGCCTCCAACAATACTCTGGAGAGGAGCGCGGCAGCGTTACGCCTCCAACAATACTCTGGAGAGGAGCGCGGCAGCGTTACGTCTAGAACAATACTCTGGAGAGGAGCGCGGCAGCGTTACGCCTCCAACAATACTCTGGAGAGGAGCTCGGCAGCGTTACGCCTCCAACAATACTCTGGAGAGTAGTGCGGCAGCGTTACGCCTCCTACAATACTCTGGAGAGGAGCGCGGCAGCATTACGCCTCCAACAATACTCTGGAGAGGAGCGCGGCAGCGTTACGTCTAGAACAATACTCTGGAGAGGAGCGCGGCAGCGTTACGCCTCCAACAATACTCTGGAGAGGAGCGCGGCAGCGTTACGCCTCCAACAATACTCTGGAGAGGAGCGCGGCAGCGTTACGCCTCCAACAATACTCTGGAGAGTAGTGCGGCAGCGTTACGCCTCCTACAATACTCTGGAGAGGAGCGCGGCAGCGTTACGCCTCCAACAATACTCTGGAGAGGAGCGCGGCAGCGTTACGTCTAGAACAATACTCTGGAGAGGAGCGCGGCAGCGTTACGTCTCCAACAATACTCTGGAGAGGAGCGCTGCAGCGTTACGTCTAGAACAATACTCTGGAGAGGAGCGCGGCAGCGTTACGCCTCCAACAATACTCTGGAGAGGAGCACGGCAGCGTTACGTCTCCAACAATACTCTGGAGAGAAGCGCGGCAGCGTTACGTCTCCAACAATACTCTGGAGAGGAGCGCTGCAGCGTTACGTCTAGAACAATACTCTGGAGAGGAGCGCGGCGGCGTTACGTCTAGAACAATACTCTGGAGAGGAGCGCAGCAGCGTTACATCTCCAACAATACTCTGGAGAGGAGCGCGGCGTCACGCCTCCAACAATACTCTGGAGAGGAGCGCTGCAGCGTTACGCCTCCAACAATACTCTGGAGAGGAGCGCGGCAGCGTTACGCCTCCAACAATACTCTGGAGAGGAGCGCGGCAGCGTTACGTCTAGAACAATACTCTGGAGAGGAGCGCGGCAGCGTTACGCCTCCAACAATACTCTGGAGAGGAGCGCTGCAGCGTTACGTCTAGAACAATACTCTGGAGAGGAGCGCGGCAGCGTTACGTCTAGAACAATACTCTGGAGAGGAGCGCGGCAGCGTTACGTCTAGAACAATACTCTGGAGAGGAGTGGACATTATTATCACAAAGCGGTATCAACGCTCACCTAAAAAGCCAATGTGCCACTGGTTGAAAGAAACTGTCACTGGTTTCGGGCATTTGGAGGTGCGTCTTGGTCAGTTAAGCTCAGAAAATGCCGCCGTGAATACAATGAATGGTGAGCTTCTCTAATGTACTGTAGCTAGCTAGCCTAACCCTAATGTACTGTAGCTAGCTAGCCCTAACCCTAATGTACTGTAGCTAGCTAGCCTAACCCTAATGTACTGTAGCTAGCTAGCCCTAACCCTAATGTACTGTAGCTAGCTAGCCCTAACCCTAATGTACTGTAGCTAGCTAGCCCTAACCCTAATGTACTGTAGCTAGCTAGCCCTAACCCTAATGTACTGTAGCTAGCTAACCCTAATGTACTGTAGCTAGCTAACCCTAATGTACTGTAGCTAGCTAACCCTAATGTACTGTAGCTAGCTAGCCTAACCCTAATGTACTGTAGCTAGCTAGCCCTAACCCTAATGTACTGTAGCTAGCTAGCCTAACCCTGACCGTAATGTACTGTAGCTAGCTAACCCTAATATACTGTAGCTAGCTTAACCCTAATGTACTGTAGCTAGCTAGCCCTAACCCTAATGTACTGTAGCTAGCTAGCCCTAACCCTAATGTACTGTAGCTAGCTAGCTCTAACCCTAATGTACTGTAGCTAGCTAGCCCTAATGTACTGTAGCTAGCTAGCCTAACCCTGACCCTAATGTACTGTAGCTAGCTAGCCCTAACCCTAATGTACTGTAGCTAGCTAACCCTAATGTACTGTAGCTAGCTAGCCTAACCCTAATGTACTGTAGCTAGCTAGCCCTAACCCTAATGTACTGTAGCTAGCTAGCCCTAACCCTAATGTACTGTAGCTAGCTAACCCTAATGTACTGTAGCTAGCTAGCCCTAACCCTAATGTACTGTAGCTAGCTAACCCTGACCCTAATGTACTGTAGCTAGCTAGCCCTAACCCTAATGTACTGTAGCTAGCTAACCCTAATGAACTGTAGCTAGCTAGCCCTAACCCTAATGTACTGTAGCTAGCTAGCCCTAACCCTAATGTACTGTAGCTAGCTAGCCCTAATGTACTGTAGCTAGCTAACCCTAATGTACTGTAGCTAGCTAGCCCTAACGTACTGTAGCTAGCTAACCCTGACCCTAATGTACTGTAGCTAGCTAGCTAGCCTAACCCTAATGTACTGTAGCTAGCTAGCCTAACCCTGACCCTAATGTACTGTAGCTAGCTAGCCCTAACCCTAATGTACTGTAGCTAGCTAGCCCTAACCCTAATGAACTGTAGCTAGCTAACCCTAATGTACTGTAGCTAGCTAACCCTAACCCTAATGTACTGTAGCTAGCTAGCCCTAACGTACTGTAGCTAGCTAACCCTGACCCTAATGTACTGTAGCTAGCTAGCCTAACCCTAATGTACTGTAGCTAGCTAGCCTAACCCTGACCCTAATGTACTGTAGCTAGCTAGCCCTAACCCTGACCCTAATGTACTGTAGCTAGCTAGCCTAACCCTAATGTACTGTAGCTAGCTAGCCTAACCCTAATGTACTGTAGCTAGCCTAACCCTAATGTACTGTAGCTAGCTAACTCCAATGTACTGTAGCTAGCCTAACCCTAATGTACTGTAGCTAGCTAGCCTTAATGTACTGTAGCTAGCTAGCCTAACCCTGACCCTAATGTACTGTAGCTAGCTAACCCTAATGTACTGTAGCTAGCTAGCCCTAACCCTAATGTACTGTAGCTAGCTAGCCCTAACCCTAATGTACGGTAGCTAGCTAGCTCTAACCCTAATGTACTGTAGCTAGCTAGCCCTAACCCTAATGTACTGTAGCTAGCTAGCCTAACCCTGACCCTAATGTACTGTAGCTAGCTAACCCTGACCCTAATGTACTGTAGCTAGCTAGCCTAACCCTAATGTACTGTAGCTAGCTAGCCCTAACCCTAATGTACTGTAGCTAGCTAGCCCTAACCCTAATGTACTGTAGCTAGCTAGCCTAACCCTAATGTACTGTAGCTAGCTAGCCTAACCCTAATGTACTGTAGCTAGCTAGCCTAACCCTAATGTACTGTAGCTAGCCTAACCCTAATGTACTGTAGCTAGCTAGCTCTAACCCTAATGTACTGTAGCTAGCTAGCCCTAATGTACTGTAGCTAGCTAGCCTAACCCTGACCCTAATGTACTGTAGCTAGCTAACCCTAATGTACTGTAGCTAGCTAGCCTAACCCTAATGTACTGTAGCTAGCTAGCCCTAACCCTAATGTACTGTAGCTAGCTAGCCCTAACCCTAATGTACTGTAGCTAGCTAACCCTAATGTACTGTAGCTAGCTAACCCTAATGTACTGTAGCTAGCTAGCCCTAACCCTAATGTACTGTAGCTAGCTAACCCTGACCCTAATGTACTGTAGCTAGCTAGCCCTAACCCTAATGTACTGTAGCTAGCTAGCCCTAACCCTAATGTACTGTAGCTAGCTAGCCTAACCCTAATGTACTGTAGCTAGCTAACTAACCCTAACACTGCACCACTCGGTAGAAAACTCTTTCAGCTGAATAATATTTCCATCAAAAAGGTTCGCTAGCAACACGGTGTTTGAATACACTATCAAAAGTACATGAAGTTTTACTTGTTGTAAACGTTTATACCATATGAGCATTCGGCCACCGGTGAACACATACCTGAAAACAGACTGAGGGAAAACTCCCGCTGCTGACCTGAAGGTACTGCAGCCAGGCGAGAGCAATACACCACAGAGCAATCGATACTCACACTCTACGGATATGGAAAAATAACTCTAACTAATGAAAGGATTTAGGTGGTAATACACAAGACAATATTACTCCTCGCTATGCCTCTGAATTACATAGTGCTTCCATTACTCCATCCCCATCCCTCAGCTTTTTACCGACCCAGGGGTGGGGAGGACCGATGTTATTGTCTCTACTGCTGAATGCTGCTTTTAGGTGCATGTCGCCACCTACCGTGCTGGAGTGTGTGGTCAATCACGGTTTGCATTAGCTCTACATAGATATAGAAAATACAAACATACACCTTCCTTCAACTGCCTACATTCTCCTACCTACATTCTCCTACCTACATTATCCTACCTACATTCTCCTGCCTACATTCTCCTACCAACATTCTCCACCTACATTCTCCTACCTACATTCTCCTGCCTACATTCTCCTACCTACATTATCCAACCTACATTCTCCAACCTACATTATCCAACCTACATTCTCCAACCTACATTCTCCAACCTACATTCTCCAACCTACATTATCCAACCTACATTCTCCAACCTACATTATCCAACCTACATTCTCCTACCTACATTCTCCTACCTACATTATCCAACCTACATTATCCTACCTACATTATCCAACCTACATTATCCAACCTACATTATCAAACCTACATTATCAAACCTACATTCTCCTACCTACATTATCCAACCTACATTCTCCTACCTACATTATCCGACCTACATTATCCAACCTACATTATCCAACCTACATTATCCAACCTACATTATCCAACCTACATTCTCCTACCTACATTCTCCTACCTACATTATCCAACCTACATTCTCCTACCTACATTATCCAACCTACATTCTCCTGCCTACATTCTCCTACCTACATTATCCTGCCTACATTCTCCTACCTACATTATCCAGCCTACATTCTCCAACCTACATTATCCAACCTACATTCTCCTACCTACATTATCCAACCTACATTCTCCTACCTACATTATCCAACCTACATTCTCCTACCTACATTCTCCTACCTACATTATCCAACCTACATTATCCAACCTACATTCTCCTACCTACATTATCCAACCTACATTCTCCAACCTACATTATCCAACCTACATTCTCCTACCTACATTATCCAACCTACATTCTCCTACCTACATTATCCAACCTACATTATCCAACCTACATTCTCCTACCTACATTCTCCTACCTACATTATCCAACCTACATTCTCCTACCTACATTCTCCTACCTACATTATCCAACCTACATTCTCCTACCTACATTATCCAACCTACATTCTCCTACCTACATTATCCAACCTACATTCTCCTACCTACATTATCCAACCTACATTCTCCTACCTACATTATCCAACCTACATTATCCAACCTACATTATCCTACCTACATTATCCAACCTATATTCTCCTACCTACATTATCCAACCTACATTCTCCTACCTACATTATCCAACCTACATTCTCCTACCTACATTATCCAACTCACATTATCCAACCTACATTCTCCTATCTACATTATCCAACCTACATTATCCTCTCTACATTATCCAACCTACATTCTCCTGCATACATTATCCAACCTACATTCTCCTACCTACATTATCCAACCTACATTCTCCTAACTACATTATCCAACCTACATTATCGTACCTACATTATCCAACCTGCATTATCCAACCTACCTGCTCCTACCTACATTATCCAACCTACATTCTCCTACCTACATTATCCAACCTACATTCCTCTACCTACATTATCCAACCTACATTCTCCTACATACATTATCCAACCTAAATTCTCCTACCTACATTATCCAACCTACATTCTCCTACCTACATTCTCCTACCTACATTATCCAACCTACATTCTCCTACCTACATTATCCAACCTACATAATCCTACCTACGTTATCCAACCTACATTCTCCTACCTACATTATCCAACCTACATTATCCAACCTACATTATCCAACCTACATTATCCTACCTACATTATCCAACCTACATTATCCAACCTACATTATCAAACCTACATTATCAAACCTACATTATCCAACTTACATTATCCGACCTACATTATCCGACCTACATTATCCAACCTACATTATCCAACCTACATTATCCAACCTACATTATCCAACCTACATTCTCCTACCTACATTATCCAACCTACATTCTCCTACCTACATTATCCAACCTACATTCTCCTACCTACATTATCCAAACTACATTCTCCTGCCTACATTCTCCTACCTACATTATCCTGCCTACATTCTCCTACCTACATTATCCAACCTACATTCTCCTACCTACATTATCCAACCTACATTCTCCTACCTACATTATCCAACCTACATTCTCCTACCTACATTATCCAACCTACATTCTCCTACCTACATTCTCCTACCTACATTCTCCTACCTACATTATCCAACCTACATTCTCCTACCTACATTATCCAACCTACATTCTCCTACCTACATTATCCAACCTACATTCTCCTACCTACATTATCCTACCTACATTCTCCTACCTACATTATCCAACCTACATTCTCCTACCTACATTATCCAACCTACATTCTCCTACCTACATTCTCCTACCTACATTATCCAACCTACATTCTCCTACCTACATTATCCAACCTACATTCTCCTACCTACATTATCCAACCTACATTCTCCTACCTACATTATCCAACCTACATTCTCCTACCTACATTATCCAACCTACATTATCCAACCTACATTATCCTACCTACATTATCCAACCTACATTCTCCTACCTACATTATCCAACCTACATTCTCCTACCTACATTATCCAACCTACATTCTCCTACCTACATTATCCAACCTACATTCTCCTACCTACATTATCCAACTTACATTATCCAACTTACATTATCCAACCTACATTATCCAACCTACATTATCCTCTCTACATTATCCAACCTACATTCTCCTGCATACATTATCCAACCTACATTCTCCTACCTACATTATCCAACCTACATTCTCCTACCTACATTATCCAACCTACATTATCCTACCTACATTATCCAACCTACATTATCCAACCTACCTGCTCCTACCTACATTATCCAACCTACATTCTCCTACCTACATTATCCAACCTACATTCCTCTACCTACATTATCCAACCTACATTCTCCTACCTACATTATCCAAACTAAATTCTCCTACCTACATTATCCAACCTACATCCTCCTACCTACATTCTCCTACCTACATTATCCAACCTACATTCTCCTACCTACATTATCCAACCTACATAATCCTACCTACGTTATCCAACCTACATTCTCCTACCTACATTATCCAACCTACATTCTCCTACCTACATTATCCAACCTACATTATCCAACCTACATTCTCCTACCTACATCCTCCTACCTACATTCTCCTACCTAGATTCTCCTACCTCCATTCTCCTACCTACATTATCCAACCTACATTATCCTACCTACATTATCCAACCTACATTATCCAACCTACATTCTCCTACCTACATCCTCCTACCTACGTTATCCTACCTACATTCTCCTACCTACATTATCCTACCTACATTCTCCTACCTACATTCTCCTACCTACATCCTCCTACCTACGTTATCCTACCTACATTATCCAACCTACATTATCCAACCTACATCATCCTACCTACATCATCCTACCTACATTCTCCTACCTACATTCTCCAACCTACATTCTCCTACCTACATTCTCCAACCTACATTCTCCAACCTACATTATCCAATCTACATTATCCTACCTACATTATCCTGCCTACATTATCCAACCTACATTATCCTACCTACATTATCTAACCTACATTATCCTGCCTACATTATCCTACCTACATTATCCAATCTACATTATCCTGCCTACATTATCCTACCTACATTATCCTACCTACATTATCCTGCCTAACTCTGTACTGTAACGGACCCCTTGAAGCGAGTGTATCACCCTGTGCTCTATATTTGACTTTTATTTTACAAGCTTTCAAACCTCACTGTATATTTGACAGTTTATTGTGAATTTTTTTTATTTTGACTGCAGTTTTTTTGTTTCCTTCTCTGTTTTTACCAGCAAAGGGGCTTATGGGAAACGGGAGCGAGAGAAAAAAGAAAAAATAACTTTTTTGTTAAGTTGAAGCGTCCAATCAACAACATCAGCCCCTAGCTGGAAAGAGAACAAGATATTTACTGTGTTTCAATATTGGACCCCCATTTCTAGGCTGTCATTGAAAATAAGAATGTGTTCTTAATCTGACTTGCCTACTTAAATAAAGGTGTAAAAATATATATACACACTATATATATATATATATTGGCAAATCGGTGTCCAAAAATACAGATTACCGATTGTTATGAAAACTTGAAATCGGCCCTAATTAAATCGGCCATTCCGATTAATCGGTTGACCTCTAAATGGAACCGACTTTTTAAATATTATAGTATGCTTACTGTGTATTTCAGATTTCTTACTCCATTGCTGGGTTTTGAGTTTGCAAGAAAGGCATTTCACTGTACTTGTGCATGTGACATTAAAACACCTATGGACATAACTAAAGGTACTTTCCCATCGTCTAAAAGTATTAAGGACGGCTGTCTGATTTACGGTTGATTCAAGCATGTTTGTAAGGATTTGATACCCATATACTGTATAGTAGAGTGAATTCAGCTGTGTTGATACAGCGTTATATTGATATTTGGATATTTCAATTGGCATATGTGCTAATGTGGCTTTCTCCCAAGTTGTCACGAGAATTTTGCTATCTCAATGGTTGAACTCAACTATCACTCAAGCTTTGTCTATTTCCCAGAGGTCGGAAATCTCCGGTTAATAAAGAATTAGACAAAGTCTCAGATTCTGCAATAGATCAGTCCTTTATTCAGAGAGCGCTCTGACTTCAAAATGAGAACACAATCTTTTTATAGCACACACACACACACACACACACACACACACGAACTCACATCAGTAGAAACTCCACCTCTCTTTAGGTGGGCTGTATTTTTCCAAAGTTCACATATATTGTTTATCACCCTTCTGCAACACGTTTCATCATCTTCTGCAAGCCTAGCCATTTCTAACAGTTTTTCTCCTCCCTTTTGGTGGGGAGGCCTCTTTCCAGTTATTAGTTTCAACGTTATCACAAGTCGACAGTTCAGTTGTCCTTGAATGTCGCAACTATACCCAGCTCATATTGCGAAATAGTAAAACAATGGCCTAGTCACACCAGGGGCGAAAATCTGATATCAACTTTGGGGGGGACAATTACATGACATTTTCTCAAGAGCAATTCCTGAGGGGGACACCACAAGTAGTGCTGTAACACATAGCCTACGTTTAATATGGTAAATGTGTATTGAGGAACCAAAGAAATAAGGTGTTTGCCGTACTCCTAACTACCGGTACCCAAAACTACACAACTAATCACAACAGCAATACCATTGCCTTTAACAAATCTTAGTTCAGTCACCAGTTTAAGTTGAGAGTGGGGGTATCCATGGCATTTTCCAATTATGTTCCTATTTTACAAGTCAAAAAAATGGAGAACCTTTCATAATGTTGCCAAACAAAGACTCAACAAACTTACCTGAGACTCCCTGTCTCTGCCAGTCTGTCCCTGCATATCTGTCCCCAACTCTGCTGTCTGTGTGCCATCTGTTGCCTGCTCTGCCTAATGACATCAATGTGAAACATTTCCATTAGAATTTCATTTCTATCTTATGAACATTTTATCAACTAGTCTTTGAGATATTAGGCTACTAGGGTTCTTACTTTGCGTTTTGGTGTACTGAAAAATACTCTGATGTCCGTCTTTTTTCTTTTTTCTGCCATTTTTCTACCTGGCTGGCTACACACACACACAGTGTGTAGGTTATTTACAGTAGGAGATGGGCTTCTATCATCTTATCTTCTATCATTCTATATGGACTTCGATCTAAAAGGTAGCTAGCAAATGTGAAACGGATTAAAATGACAAGAGTTGACAGCTGTATGAGTTCACCATTTACACAACATATGCTGCAACCTTTTGTAATTTTAATAGTTTGTTTCATATTGGCTGGCTTCCAACAATAGCTGAATTTGCAAAGCTAGTGAGCGCCAATTCCGTTTCAGTGGTGTTTGCTATAATCTTTGCTACCTGGGTTAAATCAGTTTATCGCTAACCTTATCACAGGGACTTTGAAGCACTAACTTACGTCATCTGCATGCTGATCTCGGAATAAATTGACCATAGCAAAGATTCCATCTTTGACGAGGCCACATAAATGGAATAGGTACTAGCTAGCTTAATAGTTAATATTTGCGCGCTACCTCTGCATATTCAGCTAGTGTGTGTGCGCGATTGACTGGATTAACCTCACATCAGTTACGTTCATTGAGTGCCTTTCAGACAGTGGCTACGACCCCTCTGTTACCTTGCCAGTGGATCAAACCATTGTGAGGAAAAGGGTGGGGGGGTCGCAATCTTTTGAAACTTAAAAACGCGCTGTTAAGTGTCTATAATCAGCACAATTGCTTTCATTGCGTATTATTAATATTATTTAAATTACATAGTTATATTTCAGTGATATATTGGGGGGGACAAATCATATTTTTCCCAGGATGGGGGGGTCGTGTCCCCCCCGTCCCCCCCGCGATTTCCGCCCCTGAGTCACACACATTGAATTATGACTCTTAACACATTTCATACAATTATATGGTTTCAGGGTGGATACTTTAGTCATTATCTTAAACATACAAATTATTCTATCACAAGTTCACTGTAAATTAAATTTAAAATGGCAGTCAGTCACCTCTCCTTCAATTTTAGGAGAGTTAGAGAAGCAGATTAAATGTTTTCAACACGAAATTCAAGAGCTTAAGGAAATTAAATGGAGACTACAGAGAGACATCGCCTAGAGGAACAAATTCAAGCTGTAAATGACCAAGATCAACTTCAAGATGTCTACGAGGAACCTCAAGGCCTTCAAAGCTCTGTCCGACCAAAGATCCCGACATACAAAATGCATTGCAAAGAGAAGAGGCACAGAAAAATGAATAAAAAGACTCATCTCCCTGTATGACCAATGGAAGATCCAAGCCCGCAAAGCAAGAGAGCAGCTAAAGTCAGACGTTAGAGCACCAGCTGGCATTTCTGATCCACGGAATTGGAGAAAGGAAAAGGATGATGTCATGAGCGTCTATCTTGAAATTCGAGATCACATCACACCGTCAACTGAGTTAAGGCGTCTTGTTGACCCATGTGAGGCAGTTACAGCAGATTTACTTGATCCGACTACGCTCGCTCCATTTACAGATCTACTGTCTCACAAATGAATCACAAGCCCAGAGTTCAGTCCAGCCATCACTCCATGGCCTTATATATGGCAGCCAAACGTGCAGACGCAGCAGCGGAGCTGCCAGGAAGTTGAGGAGGAAGTGTTGCTGGAGGAAAATAAACAAAAAGGAAACAATGGAAGGATCTTGAAGCTCAGAAATGTGAGTTGGAGACAGAGAGACGTAAGGGCAGCTGGGGTTTTGGAGGCCTACAACCAGGATGTAGTACGGGAAACTAGCTTCCAAACTGGGGTTTTGGAGGCCTACAACCAGGATGTAGTACGGGAAACTAGCTTCCAAACTGGGGTTTTGGAGGCCTACAACCAGGATGTAGTACGGGAAACTAGCTTCCAAACTGGGGTTTTGGAGGCCTACAACCAGGATGTAGTACGGGAAACTAGCTTCCAAACTGGGGTTTTGGAGGCCTACAACCAGGATGTAGTACGGGAAACTAGCTTCCAAACTGGGGTTTTGGAGGCCTACAACCAGGAGGTAGTACGGGAAACTAGCTTCCAAACTGGGGTTTTGGAGGCCTACAACCAGGATGTAGTACGGGAAACTAGCTTCCAAACTGCCGACAACATTACTGAAGAACAACATACATCTCCAACTACTACCCAACAACCCTACAATGCCCCAGCATCATCACCTCATGGGGACTTCTCTGGCTCAAGCCTTCCAAGATAGCATAGCCCTGACTTCCAATGCCCCAGCATCATCACCTCATGGGGACTTCTCTGGCTCAAGCCTTCCAAGATAGCATAGCCCTGACTTCCAATGCCCCAGCATCATCACCTCATGGGGACTTCTCTGGCTCAAGCCTCCCAAGATAGCATAGCCCTGACTTCCAATGCCCCAGCATCATCACCTCATGGGGACTTCTCTGGCTCAAGCCTTCCAAGATAGCATAGCCCTGACTTCCAATGCCCCAGCATCATCACCTCATGGGGACTTCTCTGGCTCAAGCCTTCCAAGATAGCATAGCCCTGACTTCCAATGCCCCAGCATCATCACCTCATGGGGACTTCTCTGGCTCAAGCCTTCCAAGATAGCATAGCCCTGACTTCCAATGCCCCAGCATCATCACCTCATGGGGACTTCTCTGGCTCAAGCCTCCCAAGATAGCATAGCCCTGACTTCCAATGCCCCAGCATCATCACCTCATGGGGACTTCTCTGGCTCAAGCCTTCCAAGATAGCATAGCCCTGACTTCCAATGCCAGAGCCATTTGTATTCAATGGGGATTCAATTATTTGAGTGGAAAGCTTCGGCCCGGCTCGTAAGACCCTGGATGGTACTTTCTACAGAAATGATGACGAGGCCTACAAAGATGCGTGGAACAAACTCAACCATAGATATGGCCAGCCATTTGTCATACAGAGGGGATTTAGAGAAAGGCTTGGAAACATCAACCTAAGGACGCTGTAGGACTCAGACTTTCAGATTTTTGGAATGCCTGTCAGGATGCTGTAGCTCATGTTAAAGGTCTTCAGATGTTAAATGACTGAAGAGAACCAGAAGCTAGTTAAAAAAACTCCCTGACTGGGCAGTGTCTCAGTAGAACAGACAAGTTACCTAAACCTTGAACAACAGTCAAGAACTCCCCAGTTTCCTGGACGTTGCTACTTTTATGTTGATGGAAGCAGAGATCACCTGAAATCCTTTCTATGCTCTCCGTTCATCCAAATGTAGGGAGACCAAGAGGAACAAGTGTTCTCAGCACTCAAACATTCACAGATAGTGAGAAACAAAAGTCAGACAAAGGAAGTGCAAGGCTTTGGAAAGTTTACCAAAACCAAGCTACATCTTTTCTCTGCACGAGTGGATATGGGCAGCGTTCATATTTGAGGTAGAAGAGAACTATAGTTATTATATTCAGCCCAAGGGCACAACGGCCACAAAAGACATGGAATTCTTTAGGTTGCATTACGGCCACACTAAGGGGATGCCGCTGGGAAAATCAAGTGCTTGTCAAATTGTGAATGATTAATTAATAACTCTAAATTAAGCATATAGGAGTGCAGTGCACCTACAGTGCATTCAACAAGTATTCAGACCCCTTGACTTTTTCCACATTTGGTGACGTTACAGCCTTATTCTAAAATTAACACAATTGTTTTTCCCCCCCTCAATCTACACACAACACCCCAGAATAACAAAGCAAAACTGTTTTTTAGAATTTTTTGAAAATGTATAAAAAACAAAAAACTGGAAACATAATTTACATACAGTTGAAGTCAGAAGTTTACATCCACCTTCGCCAAATACATTTAAACTCCGTTTCACAATTCATGACATTTAATCCTAGTAAAAATTAGCTGTCTTAGGTCAGTTAGGATCACCACTTTATTTTAAGAATGTGAAAGGTCAGAATAATAGTAGACAGAATTATTTATTTCAGCTTTTATTTCTTTCATCACATTCCCAGTGGGTCAGAAGTTTACATAAACTCAATTAGTATTTGGTAGCACTGCCTTTAAATTGTTTAACTTGGGTCAAACGTTTTGGCTAGCCTTCCACAAGCTTCCCACAATCAGTTGGGTGAATTTTGGCCCATTCCTCCTGACAGAGCTGGTGTAACTGAGTCAGGTTTGTAGGCCTCCTTGCTCGCACACACTTTTTCAGTTCTGCCACAAATTTTCTATAAGATTGAGGTCAGGGCTTTGTGATGGCCACTCCAATACCTTGACTTTGTTGTCCTTAAGCCATTTTGCCATAACTTTGGAAGTATGCTTGGGGTCATTATCCATTTGGAAGTCGCATTTGCGACCAAGCTTTAACTTCCTGACTGATGTCTTAAGATGTTGCTGCAATATCCACATAATTTTCCTTTCTCATGACACCATCTATTTTGTGAAGTGCACCAGTCCCTCCTGCAGCAAAGCACCCCCACAACATGATGCTGCCACCCCCGTGCTTCATGGTTGGGATGGTGTTCTTCGGCTTGCAAGCCTCCCCCTTTTTCCTCCAAACATAACTAGGGTCATTATGGCCAAACAGTTCTAATTTTGTTTCATCAGACCTGACGACATTTCTCCAAAAAGTACGATCTTTGTCGCCATGTGCAGTTTGCAGCAGTGGCATCTTCCTTGCTGAGCGGCCTTTCAGGTTATGTCGATATAGGACTCGTTTTACTGTGGATATCGATACTTTTGTACCTGTTTCCTCTAGCATCTTCACAAGGTCCTTTGCTGTTGTTCTGGGATTGATTTGCACTTTTCACACCAAAGTACATTCATCTCTAGGAGACAGAACGCGTCTCCTTCCTGAGCGGTATGACGGCTGCGTGGTCCCATGGTGTTAATACTTGCGTACTATTGTTTGTACAGATGAACGTGGTACCTTCAGGCGTTTGGAAATTGCTCCCAAGGATGAACCAGACTTGTGGAGGTCTACATTTTTTTTCTGAGGTCTTCGCTGATTTCTTTTGATTTTCCCATGATGTCAAGTAAAGAGGCACTGAGTTTGAAGGTAGGCCTTGAAATGCATCCACAGGTACACCTCCAATTGACTCAAATTATGTCAATTTTCCTATCAGAAGCTTCTAAAGCCATGATATCATTTTCTGGAATTTTCCAAGCTGTTTAAAGGCCCAGTCAACTTCTGACCCACTGGAATAGTGATACAGTGAATTATAAGTGAAATAATCGGCAATTCGAGTTGCCATGTAAATCCTGTAAATTTCGTACATACAAGTAATTACTGTAAAATAGATGCACAATATATTGCAATCAGGAAGGTGTACATGTACTCTAAAAATACAGCAAATTGCTGTTATTTATAAACAGTAAGTTATTGTAGTACATCTACAGCAACATGTTGTAATTCCACTGAATCCTCTGGTCTTCTAGAACCAAGAGGGGGACCTGCAGGTCTAAACAATTGTTGGAAAAATGACTTATTAAATTAATTATAGAGGATCTCCACTACACAACAGAACCAGCTATAGAGGATCTCCACTACACAACAGAACCAGCTATAGAGGATCTCCACTACACAACAGAACCAGCTATAGAGGATCTCCACTACACAACAGAACCAGCTATAGAGGATCTCCACTACACAACAGAACCAGCTATAGAGGATCTCCACTACACAACAGAACCAGCTATAGAGGATCTCCACTACACAACAGAACCAGCTATAGAGGATCTCCACTACACAACAGAACCAGCTATAGAGGATCTCCACTACACAACAGAACCAGCTATAGAGGATCTCCACTACACAACAGAACCAGCTATAGAGGATCTCCACTACACAACAGAACCAGCTATAGAGGATCTCCACTACACAACAGAACCAGCTATAGAGGATCTCCACTACACAACAGAACCAGCTATAGAGGATCTCCACTACACAACAGAACCAGCTATAGAGGATCTCCACTACACAACAGAACCAGCTATAGAGGATCTCCACTACACAACAGAACCAGCTATAGAGGATCTCCACTACACAACAGAACCAGCTATAGAGGATCTCCACTACACAACAGAACCAGCTATAGAGGATCTCCACTACACAACAGAACCAGCTATAGAGGATCTCCACTACACAACAGAACCAGCTATAGAGGATCTCCACTACACAACAGAACCAGCTATAGAGGATCTCCACTACACAACAGAACCAACAGAACCAGCTATAGAGGATCTCCACTACACAACAGAACCAGCTATAGAGGATCTCCACTACACAACAGAACCAGCTATAGAGGATCTCCACTACACAACAGAACCAGCTATAGAGGATCTCCACTACACAACAGAACCAGCTATAGAGGATCTCCACTACACAACAGAACCAGCTATAGAGGATCTCCACTACACAACAGAACCAGCTATAGAGGATCTCCACTACACAACAGAACCAACTATAGAGGATCTCCACTACACAACAGAACCAGCTATAGAGGATCTCCACTACACAACAGAACCAGCTATAGAGGATCTCCACTACACAACAGAACCAGCTATAGAGGATCTCCACTACACAACAGAACCATCAGAACCAGCTATAGAGGATCTCCACTACACAACAGAACCAGCTATAGAGGATCTCCACTACACAACAGAACCAGCTATAGAGGATCTCCACTACACAACAGAACCAGCTATAGAGGATCTCCACTACACAACAGAACCAGCTATAGAGGATCTCCACTACACAACAGAACCAGCTATAGAGGATCTCCACTACACAACAGAACCAGCTATAGAGGATCTCCACTACACAACAGAACCAGCTATAGAGGATCTCCACTACACAACAGAACCAGCTATAGAGGATCTCCACTACACAACAGAACCAGCTATAGAGGATCTCCACTACACAACAGAACCAGCTATAGAGGATCTCCACTACACAACAGAACCAGCTATAGAGGATCTCCACTACACAACAGAACCAACTATAGAGGATCTCCACTACACAACAGAACCAGCTATAGAGGATCTCCACTACACAACAGAACCAGCTATAGAGGATCTCCACTACACAACAGAACCAACTATAGAGGATCTCCACTACACAACAGAACCAGCTATAGAGGATCTCCACTACACAACAGAACCAACTATAGAGGATCTCCACTACACAACAGAACCAACTATAGAGGATCTCCACTACACAACAGAACCAGCTATAGAGGATCTCCACTACACAACAGAACCAGCTATAGAGGATCTCTACTACACAACAGAACCAGCTATAGAGGATCTCCACTACACAACAGAACCAACTATAGAGGATCTCCACTACACAACAGAACCAACTATAGAGGATCTCCACTACACAACAGAACCAGCTATAGAGGATCTCCACTACACAACAGAACCAGCTATAGAGGATCTCCACTACACAACAGAACCAGCTATAGAGGATCTCCACTACACAACAGAACCAGCTATAGTGGATCTCTACTAGACTAGATTCCTATATGTGTATTTAATGTATTGTTAATCCATTATTATTATTATTATAATATAGAGGATCTCCACTACACAACAGAACCAGCTATAGTGGATCTCCACTACACAACAGAACCAGCTATAGTGGATCTCTACTAGACTAGATTCCTATATGTGTATTTAATGTATTGTTAATCCCAGCCCCAGTCCCCCCAGGAGGCCTTTTGGAGGCCGTCATTGTAAATAACAATGTGTTAACTGAGTTGCCGAGTTAAATAAACGTTTAAATAAGAAACGGCAGCGACTCTCCGGAACCGGATGCAGACTACTGCAGCTGACGCCAGACACAAGGACCTCTTCTGATTGGTTTCAGGAAACATCTCGGATTGGCTGAATATTGAGTCAGTTTCTGCACCGTGTTACTCTGATTGGTTTAAAGTCAAATGAACTTTAACCTTCATGGTTCAGCTTCGCAGTGGTTTCTCAACAAGCATGGCGGCTATAGGAGTACATTTCGGCTACACATGTGCCTGTGTAGCTATTTTTAAGGTATTGTGTTGCCTGTATTAACGTTTTTAGTGGTGGGATTAGTCTCCTTTTATTCAGTTATGAAGCGATTTATTTAGGAGGTCCGCTAAGATCCGGTTAAACATGAATCGTTACCGGTAGCTAGCCAATGTTAGCATGGTGAATGAGATGGTTACCGGTGTTAGCCATCTAGCAAGCTAACGATAAAATAACCGGCTTGGTGTTTGAGATGTTGTTATCGGTGAAGCCGGGGGAATGAAGCCGGGGGTGGTGAAGCCGGGGGGGGTGAAGCCGGGAGGGTGGAGGGTCTTCACAGTAATGTTGTGTTTTGTGCAGGATGGCCGAGCGGAGGTGGTGAAGACAGGGGGGTGAAGGCAGGGTGGTGAAGGTGGGGTGGTAAAGCCGGGGGGTGAAGCCAGGGTGGTGAAGGGTTGTCACAGTAATGTTGTGTTTTGTGCAGGATGGCCGAGCGGAGGTGGTGAAGCCGGGGGGGTGAAGCCGGGGGGGTGAAGCCGGGGGGGTGAAGCCGGGGTGGTGAAGGCAGGGTGGTGAAGCCGGGGGGGTGAAGCCGGAGGTGGTGAAGGCAGGGTGGTGAAGGCAGGGTGGTGAAGGCAGGGTGGTGAAGCTGGGGGTGATGAAGCCGGGGGTGGTGAAGCCGGGGGGGGGGGGGGGGGGGGGGGGTTGAAGCCAGGGTGGTGAAGGGTTGTCACAGTAATGTTGTGTTTTGTGCAGGATGGCCGAGCGGAGGTGGTCGCCAATGACGCCGGGGACCGAGTCACTCCTGCCGTGGTGGCTTACCGGGACACGGAACAGGTAACATACAACTAGTTAACATAACGTTTCATTTTACTTCCCTCATCTGTTACATCTGTTAAATATGTTTATGTGACCAATATAATGTGGTGGGGATGGACAAAATAAACTTTATGCTCGGTCTGAACATTAAAGTGCTTCACTGGCGGGGTGGAAACAGATGGAAGACTAGAGGCGACCACCTGTTGCTAATTAGCTATCGCGCCTGCGCCGAACACCTGTGTACAGTCCCTGATGTCTTTCTCCAGTGTGCAGATTCCAGGTCTTCCTAGCGAAGACTTTCCTTTAAATCACTCTGAACGCTGAGGCTGTACCCGCTTTAAAGTTCCAATGCAGCCGTTTATCTCAATATCATATCTGGGTAACAGTTAACTACCTTACTGTGATTGTTTTCAATTAAAATGGTTCATGCATGGCTTGACTGACGTTAACCATTTCAGGACTGGTGTTTTACTTGTCTGAAAGCTCAAATCACTTATGACATTTATCTAACATAATTGGCCAAATAGGTAACTGAAATTGTATTATATAATGCGAGAAACCACTTTACAAATGAAATGCAGTGTTGTTATTACCATACAGAGAACCATACTAGCATGTCCGCTACCTTATGCCTTCAAGCCTGTTTTAGAAATAGGACACTGCCCCTTTAAGACAAAAGCACCTCTTTACCAGACTAGCTTTTCAGAAACATAAATGCAACAATTTCAAAGATTTTACTGAGTTACAGTTCATATAAGGAAATCAATTCATTAGGCCCTAATCTATGGATTTCACGTGACTGGGAATACAGATATGCATCTGTTAAGTTACCTTGTTTTAAAAAGGTAGTGGGTGTGGATCAGAACCAGTCAGTATCTGGTGTCTCCACCATTTACCTCAAGCAGCGCGACACATCTCCTTCACATAGAGTTGACTAGGCTGTTGATTGTGGAATGTCGTCCCCACTCCTCTCCAATGGCTCTGAGAAGTTACTGGATATTGGCGGGAACTGGAACACGCCGTCGTACACCTCGATCCAGAGCATCCCAAACATGCTCATCTAGGGTGACATGTCTGAGAATGCTGGCCATTGGAGAACTGGGATGTTTTCAGCTGTCAGCTTGCTAACAGATCCTTGCCACATGGGGCTGTGCAGGATCATGCTAAAACATGAGGTGATGGCGGCAGATGAACGGCACGACAACGGGCCTCAGGATCGGCCGGCCCGCTCATTAGACATTTTACATTTTTTTAGTCATTTAGCAGACGCTCTTATCCAGAGCGACTTACAGTAGTGAATGCATACATTTCATACAATTTCATAAATTTTTTTCTGTGCTGGCCCCCCGTGGGAATCGAACCCACAACCCTGGTGTTGCAAACACCATGCTCTACCAACTGAGCTACAGGGAAGGCCCCGCCTGTGGCGGCAGATAGACAAGGGTTGCATTTTCGGAGCTAAACTGACCAAGATGCACCTCCAACACCTCACATAATTCACCAAGATGCACCTCCAACAACACAACACCTCACATAATTCACCAAGATGCACCTCCAACACCTCACATAATTCACCAAGATGCACCTCCAACAATACAACACCTCACATAATTCACCAAGATGCACCTCCAACAATACAACACCTCACATAATTCACCAAGATGCACCTCCAACAACACAACACCTCACATAATTCACCAAGATGCACCTCCAACAATACAACACCTCACATAATTCACCAAGATGCACCTCCAACAACACAACACCTCACATAATTCACCAAGATGCACCTCCAACAATACAACACCTCACATAATTCACCAAGATGCACCTCCAACAATACAACACCTCACATAATTCACCAAGATGCTCCTCCAACAACACAACACCTCACATAATTCACCAAGATGCACCTCCAACAATACCTCACATAATTCACCAAGATGCACCTCCAATACAACGCAACACCTGATGTTTACGTCCCTGTTAGTGAGCTTTTTTCAGTCTGTAATAAAGCCTCTCTGTGGGGAAAAACTCATTCTGATTGGCTGGGCCTGGCTCCCCAGTGGGTGGGCCTGTGCCCACCCATGTCTGCACCCCTGCCCAGTCATGTGAAATCCATAGATGAAGTTATTTCAGTCGACTCATTTCCTTGTATGAACCATATCTCAGTAAAATTGTTACATGTTACATTTTATATTTTGAAGTATAATTAATATTACTGACCTCAAACGATAGAGGAACCTGTTATTACTGTGGTGGTGTGCAGAGCATGTAGGATCATATCTCTGGTCATGATGTCCCTGCCTCTGTCCCGTCCCTGTCCCTGCCTCTGTCCCGTCCCTGCCTCTGTCCCGTCCCTGCCTCTGTCCCGTCCCTGCCTCTGTCCCGTCCCTGCCTCTGTCCCGTCCCTGCCTCTGTCCCGTCCCTGCCTCTGTCCCGTCCCTGCCTCTGTCCCGTCCCTCCCTCTGTCCCGTCCCTGCCTCTGTCCCGTCCCTGCCTCTGTCATCTCCCTCTGTCCCGTCCCTGCCTCTGTCCCGTCCCTGCCTCTGTCCCGTCCCTGCCTCTGTCCCGTCCCTGCCTCTGTCCCGTCCCTGCCTCTGTCCTCTCCCTCTGTCCCGTCCCTGCCTCTGTCCCGTCCCTGCCTCTGTCCCGTCCCTGCCTCTGTCCCGTCCCTCTCCTCTCATCTCTCTCTCTCTCCCTGTAGATAGTGGGGATTGCTGCTAAGCAGGGTCGTGTCCGGAATGCAGCCAACACGGTGGTTAAAGTCAAACAGGTGCTGGGGAGGAGGTGAGTGTCTGTATTACAGGTGCCGGGGAGGAGGTGAGGGTCTGTATTACAGGTGCCGGGGAGGAGGTGAGTGTCTGTATTACAGGTGCCGGGGAGGAGGTGAGGGTCTGTATTACAGGTGCCGGGGGGGAGGAGGTGAGGGTCTGTATTACAGGTGCCGGGGGGGAGGAGGTGAGGGTCTGTATTACAGGTGCCGGGGAGGAGGTGAGGGTCTGTATTACAGGTGCCGGGGAGGAGGTGAGGGTCTGTATTACAGGTGCCGGGGAGGAGGTGAGGGTCTGTATTACAGGTGCCGGGGAGGAGGTGAGGGTCTGTATTACAGGTGCCGGGGAGGAGGTGAGGGTCTGTATTACAGGTGCCGGGGAGGAGGTGAGGGTCTGTATTACAGGTGCCGGGGAGGAGGTGAGGGTCTGTATTACAGGTGCCGGGGAGGAGGTGAGGGTCTGTATTACAGGTGCCGGGGAGGAGGTGAGGGTCTGTATTACAGGTGCCGGGGAGGAGGTGAGGGTCTGTATTACAGGTGCCGGGGAGGAGGTGAGGGTCTGTATTACAGGTGCCGGGGAGGAGGTGAGGGTCTGTATTACAGGTGCCGGGGAGGAGGTGAGGGTCTGTATTACAGGTGCCGGGGAGGAGGTGAGGGTCTGTATTACAGGTGCCGGGGAGGAGGTGAGGGTCTGTATTACAGTTGAAGTCAGAAGTTTACATCCAGTTAGGTTGGAGTCATTAAAACTCGTTTTTCATCCACTCCACAAATGTCTTGTTAACAAACTATAGTTTTGGCAAGTCGGTTAGGACATCTACTTTGTGCACGACACAAGTAATTTTTCCAACAATTGTTTAGACAGATTATTTCACTTATAATTCACTGCATCACAATTCCAGTGGGTCAGAAGTTTACATACACTAAGTTGACTGGGCCTTTAAACAGCTGGAAAATTCCAGAAAATGATATCATGGCTTTAGAAGCTTCTGATAGGCTAATTGACATAATTTGAGTCAATTGGAGGTGTACCTGTGAATGTATTTTAAGGCCTACCTTCAAACTCAGTGCCTCTTTACTTGACATCATGGGAAAATCAAAAGAAATCAGCCAAGACCTCAGAAAAAAAATGTAGACCTCCACAAGTCTGGTTCATCCTTGGGAGCAATTTCCAAACGCCTGAAGGTACCACGTTCATCTGTACAAACAATAGTACGCAAGTATTAACACCATGGGACCACGCAGCCGTCACACCGCTCAGGAAGGAGACGCGTTCTGTCTCCTAGAGATGAACGTACTTTGGTGCGAAAAGTGCAAATCAATCCCAGAACAACAGCAAAGGACCTTGTGAAGATGCTGGAGGAAACGGGTACAAAAGTATATATATCCACAGTAAAACGAGACCTATATCGACATAACCTGAAAGGCCGCTCAGCAAGGAAGAAGCCACTGCTCCAAAACCGCCATAAAAAAGACAGACTGGTTTGCAACTGCATATGGGGACAAAGATCGTACTTTTTGGAGAAATGTCCCCTGGTCTGATGAAACAAAATTAGAACTGTTTGGCCATAATGACCATCGTTATGTTTGGAGGAAAAAGTGGGAGGCTTGCAAGCCGAAGAACACCATCCCAACCATGAAGCACGGGGGTAGCAGCATCATGTTGTGGGGGTGCTTTGCTGCAGGAGGGACTGGTGCACTTCACAAAATAGATGGTGTCATGAGAAGGAAAATTATGTGGATATTGCAGCAACATCTTAAGACATCAGTCAGGAAGTTAAAGCTTGGTCGCAAATGCGACTTCCAAATGGACAATGACCCCAAGCATACTTCCAAAGTTATGGCAAAATGGCTTAAGGACAACAAAGTCAAGGTATTGGAGTGGCCATCACAAAGCCCTGACCTCAATCTTATAGAAAATTTGTGGGCAGAACTGAAAAAAGTGTGTGCGAGCAAGGAGGCCTACAAACCTGACTCAGTTACACCAGCTCTGTCAGGAGGAATGGGCCAAAATTCACCCAACTGATTGTGGGAAGCTTGTGGAAGGCTACCCAAAACGTTTGACCCAAGTTAAACTATTTAAAGACAATGCTACCAAATACTAATTGAGTGTATGTACATTTCTGACCCACTGGGAATGTGATGAAAGAAATTAAAGCTGAAATAAATTATTCTCTCTACTATTATTCTGACATTTTACATTCTTGAAATAGTGGTGATCCTAAGACAGTGAATTTTTACTTGGATTAAATGTCAGGAATTGTGAAACTGAGTTTAAATGTATTTGGCTAAGGTGTATGTTAACTTCTGACTTACACTATGTTCCTAATGTTGGGCGGCAGCGTAGCCTAGCGGTTGGGAAAGGCAGCGTAGCCTAGCGGTTGGGAAAGGCAGCGTAGCCTAGCGGTTGGGAAAGGCAGCGTAGCCTAGCGGTTGGGAAAGGCAGCGTAGCCTAGCGGTTGGGAAAGGCAGCGTAGCCTAGCGGTTGGGAAAGGCAGCGTAGCCTAGCGGTTGGGAAAGGCAGCGTAGCCTAGCGGTTGGGAAAGGCAGCGTAGCCGCTAATCTTCGGCAGAATGAACTCAACTCACGTTGTTGCTTCTCCCCCTTTTCCTCTTCCTGTCGGCAGCTTCGAGGATCCGGAGGTTCAGACGCATAAAGCTGAGAGTAAATGTCCTGTGAGTATATAATCCTCTACCGCCGATTAGACGACATAACACTTATCAGGGATTAACACGCCTCGGGCTACCTAACGCTACGCTATCGGGGATTAACACGCCTCGGGCTACCCAACGCTACGCTATCGGGGATTAACGCGCCTCGGGCTACCCAACGCTACGCTATCGGGGATTAACGCGCCTCGGGCTACCCAACGCTACGCTATCGGGGATTAACGCGCCTCGGGCTACCCAACGCTACGCTATCGGGGATTAACGCGCCCCGGGCTACCCAACGCTACGCTATCGGGGATTAACGCGCCCCGGGCTACCCAACGCTACGCTATCGGGGATTAACGCGCCCCGGGCTACCCAACGCTACGCTATCGGGGATTAACGCGCCCCGGGCTACCCAACGCTACGCTATCGGGGATTAACGCGCCCCGGGCTACCCAACGCTACGCTATCGGGGATTAACGCGCCCCGGGCTACCCAACGCTACGCTATCGGGGATTAACGCGCCCCGGGCTACCCAACGCTACGCTATCGGGGATTAACGCGCCCCGGGCTACCCAACGCTACGCTATCGGGGATTAACGCGCCCCGGGCTACCCAACGCTACGCTATCGGGGATTAACGCGCCCCGGGCTACCCAACGCTACGCTATCGGGGATTAACGCGCCCCGGGCTACCCAACGCTACGCTATCGGGGATTAACGCGCCCCGGGCTACCCAACGCTACGCTATCGGGGATTAACGCGCCCCGGGCTACCCAACGCTACGCTATCGGGGATTAACGCGCCCCGGGCTACCCAACGCTACGCTATCGGGGATTAACGCGCCCCGGGCTACCCAACGCTACGCTATCGGGGATTAACGCGCCCCGGGCTACCCAACGCTACGCTATCGGGGATTAACGCGCCCCGGGCTACCCAACGCTACGCTATCGGGGATTAACTCGTTAATGTGTTTCAGTTGGTCAACAAGGGAGAGAAGCCAGTGTATGAGATGACTGGAGAGACGACCAGACATGTGGCTCCACAAGATGTCGCCAAACTCATCCTACACAAGATGAAAGGTAGATCACACTGCCCCCCTCATCCCCCATCCTACACAAGATGAAAGGTAGATCACACTGCCCCCCTCATCCCCCATCCTACACAAGATGAAAGGTAGATCACACTGCCCCCCTCATCCCTCATCCTACACAAGATGAAAGGTAGATCACACTGCCCCCCTCATCCCCCATCCTACACAAGATGAAAGGTTAGATCACACTGCCCCCCCCTCATCCCCTCATCCCCCATCCCCCATCCTACACAAGATGCCCCTCCCCCAGACACTAGTGGAGATCCCAGATGATTGGATGGAGGATGAGGGATGAGGGAATATGGTGGAACTTCCACCTGGCCAATATACACTGCTCAAAAAAATAAAGGGAACACTAAAATAACACATCCTAGATCTGAATGAATGAAATAATCTTATTAAATACTTTTTTCTTTACATAGTTCAATGTGCTGACAACAAAATCACAAAATAATCAATGGAAATCCAATTTATCAACCCATGGAGGTCTGGATTTGGAGTCACACTCAACATTAAAGTGGAAAACCACACTACAGGCTGATCCAACGTTGATGTAATGTCCTTAAAACAAGTCAAAATGAGGCTCAGTAGTGTGTGTGGCCTCCACGTGCCTGTATGACCTCCCTACAACGCCTGGGCATGCTCCTGATGAGGTGGCGGATGGTCTCCTGAGGGATCTCCTCCCAGACCTGGACTAAAGCATCCGCCAACTCCTGGACAGTCTGTGGTGCAACGTGGCGTTGGTGGATGGAGCGAGACATGATGTCCCAGATGGGCTCAATTGGATTCAGGTCTGGGGAACGGGCGGGCCAGTCCATAGCATCAATGCCTTCCTCTTGCAGGAACTGCTGACACACTCCAGCCACATGAGGTCTAGCATTATCTTGCATTAGGAGGAACCCAGGGCCAACCGCACCAGCATATGGTCTCACAAGGGGTCTGAGGATCTCATCTCGGTACCTAATGGCAGTCAGGCTACCTCTGGCGAGCACATGGAGGGCTGTGCGGCCCCCCAAAGAAATGCCACCCCACACCATGACTGACCCACCGCCAAACCGGTCATGCTGGAGGATGTTGCAGGCAGCAGAACGTTCTCCACGGCGTCTCCAGACTCTGTCACGTCTGTCACATGTGCTCAGTGTGAGCCTGCTTTCATCTGTGAAGAGCACAGGGCGCCAGTGGCGAATTTGCCAAACGTCCTGCACGGTGTTGGGCTGTAAGCACAACCCCCACCTGTGGACGCCGGGCCCTCATACCACCCTCAGGGAGTCTGTTTCTGACCGTTTGAGCAGACACATGCACATTTGTGGCCTGCTGGAGGTCATTTTGCAGGGCTCTGGCAGTGCTTCTCCTGCTCCTCCTTGCACAAAGGCGGAGGTAGCGGTCCTGCTGCTGGGTTGTTGCCCTCCTACGGCCTCCTCCACATCTCCTGATGTACTGGCCTGTCTCCTGGTAGCGCCTCCATGCTCTGGACACTATGCTGACAGACACAGCAAACCTTCTTGCCACAGCTCGCATTGATGTGCCATCCTGGATGAGCTGCACTACCTGAGCCACTTGTGTGGGTTGTAGACTCCGTCTCATGCTACCACTAGAGTGAAAGCACCGCCAGCATTCAAAAGTGACCAAAACATCAGCCAGGAAGTATAGGAACTGAGAAGCGGTCTGCGGTCCCCACCTGCAGAACCACTCCTTTATTGAGGGTGTCTTGCTAATTGCCTATAATTTCCACCTGTTGTCTATTCCATTTGCACAACAGCATGTGAAATGTATTGTCAATCAGTGTTGCTTCCTAAGTGGACAGTTTGATTTCACAGAAGTGTGATTGACTTGGAGTTACATTGTGTTGTTTAAGTGTTCCCTTTATTTTTTTTGATGTATGTGCCAGGTGGAAGTAGTTTGACCATAGTTTTAACTTGTTCCCTGATAGGGTACCATATGTAGCTACCATATGTAGCTGTTGTTGTTTCCATAGAGACGGCTCAGTCGGCCTTGGGTGCTGATGTCACAGAGGCTGTCATCACCGTCCCCTTTGAGTTCGCACATGCCCAGAAGGCGGCGTTGAGGGCGTCTGCGGAGGCGGCGGGTTTCCGCGTGTTGAGGCTGATCCACGAGCCAGCTGCTGCTCTACTGGCCTACGGCATCGGGCAGGACTGCCCCTCTGGGAAGAGGTACACTCCTCCTCCTGGTCCACCCACACTCCTCCTCCTGGTCCACCCACACCACTCCTCCTCCTGGTCCACCCACACCACTCCTCCTCCTCCTGGTCCACCCACACCACTCCTCCTCCTCCTGGTCCACCCACACCACTCCTCCTGGTCCACCCACACCACTCCTCCTGGTCCACCCACACCACTCCTCCTCCTCCTGGTCCACCCACACCACTCCTCCTCCTCCTGGTCCACCCACACCACTCCTCCTCCTCCTGGTCCACCCACACCACTCCTCCTCCTGGTCCACCCACACCACTCCTCCTCCTCCTGGTCCACCCACACCACTCCTCCTCCTCCTGGTCCACCCACACCACTCCTCCTCCTCCTCCTGGTCCACCCACACCACTCCTCCTCCTCCTCCTGGTCCACCCACACCACTCCTCCTCCTCCTCCTGGTCCACCCACACCACTCCTCCTCCTCCTCCTGGTCCACCCACACCACTCCTCCTCCTCCTCCTGGTCCACCCACACCACTCCTCCTCCTCCTCCTGGTCCACCCACACCACTCCTCCTCCTCCTCCTGGTCCACCCACACCACTCCTCCTCCTCCTCCTGGTCCACCCACACCACTCCTCCTCCTCCTCCTGGTCCACCCACACCACTCCTCCTCCTCCTCCTGGTCCACCCACACCACTCCTCCTCCTCCTCCTGGTCCACCCACACCACTCCTCCTCCTCCTGGTCCACCCACACCACTCCTCCTCCTCCTGGTCCACCCACACCACTCCTCCTCCTCCTGGTCCACCCACACCACTCCTCCTGGTCCACCCACACCACTCCTCCTGGTCCACCCACACCACTCCTCCTGGTCCACCCACACCACTCCTCCTGGTCCACCCACACCACTCCTCCTGGTCCACCCACACCACTCCTCCTGGTCCACCCACACCACTCCTCCTGGTCCACCCACACCACTCCTCCTGGTCCACCCACACCACTCCTCCTGGTCCACCCACACCACTCCTCCTGGTCCACCCACACCACTCCTCCTGGTCCACCCACACCACTCCTCCTGGTCCACCCACACCACTCCTCCTGGTCCACCCACACCACTCCTCCTGGTCCACCCACACCACTCCTCCTGGTCCACCCACACCACTCCTCCTCCTCCTCCTGGTCCACCCACACCACTCCTCCTCCTCCTCCTGGTCCACCCACACCACTCCTCCTCCTCCTCCTGGTCCACCCACACCACTCCTCCTCCTCCTCCTCCTGGTCCACCCACACCACTCCTCCTCCTCCTCCTGGTCCACCCACACCACTCCTCCTCCTCCTCCTGGTCCACCCACACCACTCCTCCTCCTCCTCCTGGTCCACCCACACCACTCCTCCTCCTCCTCCTCCTGGTCCACCCACACCACTCCTCCTCCTCCTCCTCCTGGTCCACCCACACCACTCCTCCTCCTCCTCCTCCTGGTCCACCCACACCACTCCTCCTCCTCCTCCTCCTGGTCCACCCACACCACTCCTCCTCCTCCTCCTCCTGGTCCACCCACACCACTCCTCCTCCTCCTCCTCCTGGTCCACCCACACCACTCCTCCTCCTCCTCCTCCTGGTCCACCCACACCACTCCTCCTCCTCCTCCTCCTGGTCCACCCACACCACTCCTCCTCCTCCTCCTGGTCCACCCACACCACTCCTCCTCCTCCTCCTGGTCCACCCACACCACTCCTCCTCCTCCTCCTGGTCCACCCACACCACTCCTCCTCCTCCTCCTGGTCCACCCACACCACTCCTCCTCCTCCTCCTGGTCCACCCACACCACTCCTCCTCCTCCTCCTGGTCCACCCACACCACTCCTCCTCCTCCTCCTGGTCCACCCACACCACTCCTCCTCCTCCTCCTGGTCCACCCACACCACTCCTCCTCCTCCTCCTGGTCCACCCACACCACTCCTCCTCCTCCTCCTGGTCCACCCACACCACTCCTCCTCCTCCTCCTGGTCCACCCACACCACTCCTCCTCCTCCTCCTGGTCCACCCACACCACTCCTCCTCCTCCTCCTGGTCCACCCACACCACTCCTCCTCCTCCTCCTGGTCCACCCACACCACTCCTCCTCCTCCTCCTGGTCCACCCACACCACTCCTCCTCCTCCTCCTGGTCCACCCACACCACTCCTCCTCCTCCTCCTGGTCCACCCACACCACTCCTCCTCCTCCTCCTGGTCCACCCACACCACTCCTCCTCCTCCTCCTGGTCCACCCACACCACTCCTCCTCCTCCTCCTGGTCCACCCACACCACTCCTCCTCCTCCTCCTGGTCCACCCACACCACTCCTCCTCCTCCTCCTGGTCCACCCACACCACTCCTCCTCCTCCTCCTGGTCCACCCACACCACTCCTCCTCCTCCTCCTGGTCCACCCACACCACTCCTCCTCCTCCTCCTGGTCCACCCACACCACTCCTCCTCCTCCTCCTGGTCCACCCACACCACTCCTCCTCCTCCTCCTGGTCCACCCACACCACTCCTCCTCCTCCTCCTGGTCCACCCACACCACTCCTCCTCCTCCTCCTGGTCCACCCACACCACTCCTCCTCCTCCTCCTGGTCCACCCACACCACTCCTCCTCCTCCTCCTGGTCCACCCACACCACTCCTCCTCCTCCTCCTGGTCCACCCACACCACTCCTCCTCCTCCTCCTGGTCCACCCACACCACTCCTCCTCCTCCTCCTGGTCCACCCACACCACTCCTCCTCCTCCTCCTGGTCCACCCACACCACTCCTCCTCCTCCTCCTGGTCCACCCACACCACTCCTCCTCCTCCTCCTGGTCCACCCACACCACTCCTCCTCCTCCTCCTGGTCCACCCACACCACTCCTCCTCCTCCTCCTGGTCCACCCACACCACTCCTCCTCCTCCTCCTGGTCCACCCACACCACTCCTCCTCCTCCTCCTGGTCCACCCACACCACTCCTCCTCCTCCTCCTGGTCCACCCACACCACTCCTCCTCCTCCTCCTGGTCCACCCACACCACTCCTCCTCCTCCTCCTGGTCCACCCACACCACTCCTCCTCCTCCTCCTGGTCCACCCACACCCAGTTATTGGAGGACCAAATATAGCTCATACAGAATTAATCGGCCCATGTTTGTAATAATGACAATTACAACAATACTGAATGAACACTTTTATTTTAATTTAATACATCTATTTAGTCTCATAAATAATGAAACATGTTTAAATAATGGCAGAACAGTTGTTAGGTGCAATATGAGCCATGTGAGAAAGCTAACGTTTAAGTTCCTCGCTCAGAACATGAGAACATATGAAAGCTGGTGGTTCCTTTTAACATGAGTCTCCAATATTCCCAGTTAAAGTGTCACGTTACAGCAGAGATCCTCTGTTTTCGATAAAGAGAGTGTAGAAGGCCAAGGAATGGTCAGAGACGGCACTTCCTGTACAGAATCTTCTCAGGTTTTTGGCCTGCCATATGAGTTCTGTTATACTCACAGACACCATTCAAACAGTTTTAGAAACTTTAGGGTGTTTTCTATCCAAATCAAACAATTATATGCATATTCTAGTTTCTGGGCAGGAGTAATAACCAGATTAAATAGGGTATGTTATTTATTTTTATCCGGATGTGAAAATACTGCCCCCTACCCTAGAGAGGTTAACCTAGTAAGATCATCGGCCACGTGTCGTT
>NW_027675410.1:47500-80000 GCF_965601325.2 Salmo salar
GAGGGTATTCCCCCCCCCCCCCCCTCCACTCGGCCTGTTAGCCATGGGAGAGGGTATTCCCCCCCCCCCCCCCCCCTCCACTCGGCCTGTTAGCATTGGGAGAGGGTATTCCCCCCCCCCCCCCCTCCACTCGGCCTGTTAGCCATGGGAGAGGGTATTCCCCCCCCCCCCCCTCCACTCGGCCTGTTAGCCATGGGAGAGGGTATTCCCCCCCCCCCCCCCTCCACTCGGCCTGTTAGCCATGGGAGAGGGTATTCCCCCCCCCCCCCCTCCACTCGGCCTGTTAGCCATGGGAGAGGGTATTCCCCCCCCCCCCCCCTCCACTCGGCCTGTTAGCCATGGGAGAGGGTATTCCCCCCCCCCCCCCCTCCACTCGGCCTGTTAGCCATGGGAGAGGGTATTCCCCCCCCCCCCCTCCACTCAGCCTGTTAGCCATGGGAGAGGGTATTCCCCCCCCCCCCTCCACTCAGCCTGTTAGCCATGGGAGAGGGTATTCCCCCCCCCCCCCCCTCCACTCGGCCTGTTAGCCATGGGAGAGGGTATTCCCCCCCCCCCCCCTCCACTCAGCCTGTTAGCCATGGGAGAGGGTATTCCCCCCCCCCCCCCCCTCCACTCGGCCTGTTAGCCATGGGAGAGGGTATTCCCCCCCCCCCCCCCTCCACTCAGCCTGTTAGCCATGGGAGAGGGTATTCCCCCCCCCCCCCTCCACTCGGCCTGTTAGCCATGGGAGAGGGTATTCCCCCCCCCCCCCTCCACTCGGCCTGTTAGCCATGGGAGAGGGTATTCCCCCCCCCCCCTCCACTCGGCCTGTTAGCCATGGGAGAGGGTATTCCCCCCCCCCCCCCCCCTCCACTCGGCCTGTTAGCCATGGGAGAGGGTATTCCCCCCCCCCCCCCCTCCACTCGGCCTGTTAGCCATGGGAGAGGGTATTCCCCCCCCCCCCCCTCCACTCGGCCTGTTAGCCATGGGAGAGGGTATTCCCCCCCCCCCCTCCACTCAGCCTGTTAGCCATGGGAGAGGGTATTCCCCCCCCCCCCCTCCACTCGGCCTGTTAGCCATGGGAGAGGGTATTCCCCCCCCCCCCCTCCACTCGGCCTGTTAGCCATGGGAGAGGGTATTCCCCCCCCCCCCCCCCCCCTCCACTCCGCCTGTTAGCCATGGGAGAGGGTATTCCCCCCCCCCCCCCCTCCACTCGGCCTGTTAGCCATGGGAGAGGGTATTCCCCCCCCCCCCTCCACTTGGCCTGTTAGCCATGGGAGAGGGTATTCCCCCCCCCCCTCCACTCGGCCTGTTAGCCATGGGAGAGGGTATTCCCCCCCCCCCCCCCCCTCCACTCGGCCTGTTAGCCATGGGAGAGGGTATTCCCCCCGCCCCCCCTCCACTCGGCCTGTTAGCCATGGGAGAGGGTATTCCCCCCCCCCCCCCCCCTCCACTCGGCCTGTTAGCCATGGGAGAGGGTATTCCCCCCCCCCCCCCTCCACTCGGCCTGTTAGCCATGGGAGAGGGTATTTCCCCCCCCCCCCCCCCTCCACTCGGCCTGTTAGCCATGGGAGAGGGTATTCCCCCCCCCCCCCCCCCCACTCGGCCTGTTAGCCATGGGAGAGGGTATTCCCCCCCCCCCCCCCCACTCGGCCTGTTAGCCATGGGAGAGGGTATTCCCCCCCCCCCCCCTCCACTCGGCCTGTTAGCCATGGGAGAGGGTATTCCCCCCCCCCCCCCTCCACTCGGCCTGTTAGCCATGGGAGAGGGTATTCCCCCCCCCCCCCCTCCACTCGGCCTGTTAGCCATGGGAGAGGGTATTCCCCCCCCCCCCCCCCTCCACTCGGCCTGTTAGCCATGGGAGCGGGTATTCCCCTACATCCCATCGGTGTCTGTCTGTCTGCAGGTGGTGTAAACAGGATGTTAGCGGTAACGCGAGGGCCATGTTGAAGCTGATGAACGGAGCAGACGTGGCCAAACATTCTCTCTCCTCGCTGGGTTCTGCTAACTGCTTTGTTGACTCTCTACACGACGGCATGGACTTCGACTGCAACATCTCCAGGTGACTACACTACCCACAAACCTCTGCTCTCTTACCCACCACAATGTGTATTTATTTATTTATTTAAATAGGCAAGTCGGTTAAGAACAAATTCTTATTTACAATGACTGCCTCCCCCCCGAACGACTCTGGGCCAATCATGCGCCGCCCAATGGGACTTCCGATCACGGCCGGTTGTGATACAGCCCTGAATGGAACCCGGGTCTGTAGTGACGCCTGTAGTGCTGCGATGCAGGGCCTTAGACCGCTGTTCCCCTCACCATCCCCCTCTTCGTACACCGCCACAGGAAAGTCACGCTGTGTTTCTTTTCTCAGGGCCCGTTTTGAGCTGCTGTGTTCTTCCCTGTTCAACAAGAGTGTCCAACCAATCAGAAGCCTGCTGGAGACGACTGGGCTCTCTACTAGCGACATCAACAAGGTAACCCTCAGCCTACCTAACATGGGGTTGGGAGTTGCCATGGCAACGGTGCTCTGGATTTATTTTGGGGGGGGGGATGAAGTGTCAACTTGATAGCTAGCTAGTTTGGCTTTCTCCGACCAACATAAAATGTCTGCCAAAAAAAATGCATTATTTCACCTGAGAAACATCACCCGACTCAGTCCTGTTTTCTCTCAACCTGAGAGGCTGGTCACCTCCCGCGTCACCATCCCACTAGATTACTGTGTCGTGATTAAGTGATATAACATGCTATTCTATAAAATCCTTTCTCTGTAATTAAGATCACCTGATTCGCTAATCATGTAAATGTAATTAAATAGAAAGTCGGGGCACCACGGAAGAGTGTTTTTTTATAGAGCCGTTATCTTCCGAATAAACTCTTAAAGACTTTAATATTTTACATCGATAGCCGTCAATATTAATCCTCATTTTATTTTCAGTCTCATAATGAAAGTTGTAAATTCTTGGCTATCTTCACGAACCCTGGCTAACAAGTTGAATCAGCAATACAAAATTGGGTTTAATTATTTATTTACTAAATGCCTAACTAATCACACAGAATTACATATACACAGAATGCAAATGATGTCATACAGAAAACGTCCCTGGTGGACGGAGCCGACATGGCTGCTTGTTACACAAAGGAAGGGGGTTGGGCTTGAATGAAAGAGCGGGAAGACTTGGGAATAAAGAAACAGCAGCTCTGCTATCGTAAATACATTATCTTATGCATTCTAAATTACCGCCCATTTAGAAAAGGAAAACGCAGTAAATATTTACTCTGAGCTGCGCTTCGGTAGATTGGTCGTAGATGCTGGCCGGGATGGCCAACAGATCTCCCTGCCCTCGGAAGAATGTCATTGGTGGTAAAGTGGATACGTGGTAGTATCTTCGTCTGTCTGTTAGACTGGATCCGTCGTCCGTCCTTTCCTAGCCCACGTCTTCAGCGGCCGCTGCTAACTCAACGGCTAGGAAGTATCACTTCTGTAGTGAATAAGCTCAAAGTTCATACCATTCGCAACCAAAGCTCACGCCGAGGTTGGCTCAGTTCTGTACTTGACGTGTGTGTCCTTGTAACGCAGAGGCTGCAGACCTCACGTAGTGGAACTCCTGAAGAACATTGGTCATTGTCTTATATAGTGGCGAGGGGAGGAGGGTGTGTTTCATCGTTTATAACCCCTGTCTCTTCACAGGGGTGGGCCACTGATCAAGCAGGGCACTTTCCTTATGAAAACCCAATTCTCTCATTTGGAAGCTAAAATTACATTTAATCTCCTAACAAACAATTTCAATATCAAACATTTAAATTGCATAACAATTCCATGTGACTCTGATAACTAGAGGGTGTAGACTTTCTCAGGTACAGTTTATGTCGTCCTGTCATCAGTCATAATGTCTCAGATGACAACCGAACTGACATACATACTCATTACGTTCCCAAGCATATTTCCAACTGGTTTTATTACCAAAATATGGTTCCTTTCCCCCCATTTGTTTGATGTTCCCAGACTCTATGTTTAACAAAGGCTATTCAGCAGTCCTTCAGTAGGGTCAGAAAGAGAGGGGAAGGGAGAAAGGTATTTATGCAGGGGGGGGGGGTCATAAACCTCACCCACAGGCCAACGTCATGACAACTGCAATGCTCTCCTTGGTGGTCTCCCCTCAAAAAGCATCCTCAGGCTGCAGCTAACCCTACCCCTACCTACCCTACCCCTACCTACCCTACCTACCCCCTACCCCTACCTACCCTACCCCTACCTACCCTACCCCTACCTACCCTACCCCTACCTACCCTACCTAACCCCTACCCCTACCTACCCCTAACCCTACCCTACCTACCCCTACCTAACCCCTACCCCCTACCTAACCCCTACCCCCTACCTACCCTACCCCTAACCCTACCCCTACCTACCCTACCTAACCCCTACCTAACCCTACCTACCCCTACCCCTACCTACCCTACCTAACCCCTACCCCTACATACCCCTAACCCTACCTAAAGCATCCACAGGCTGCAGCTAACCCTACCCCTACCTACCCTACCTAACCCCTACCCCTACCTACCCCTAACCCTACCCTACCTACCCTAACCCTACCTAAAGCATCCTCAGGCTGCAGCTAACCCTACCCCTACCTACCCTACCCCTACCTACCCTACCCCTACCTACCCTACCCTACCTACCCTACCCCTACCTACCCCTACCCCTACCTACCCCTAACCCTACCCTACCTACCCTAACCCTACCTAAAGCATCCACAGGCTGCAGCTAACCCTACCCCTACCTACCCTACCCCTACCTACCCCTAACCCTACCCCTACCCCTACCTACCCTACCCCTACCTAAAGCATCCTCAGGCTGCAGCTAACCCTACCCTACCTAACCCCTACCTACCCCTAACCCTACCCTACCTACCCTAACCCTACCTAAAGCATCCTCAGGCTGCAGCTAACCCTACCCCTACATACCCCTACCTACCCCTAACCCCTACCCCTACCTACCCCTAACCCTACCCCTACCTACCCCTACCTACCCCTAACCCTACCCCTACCTACCCTACCTACCCCTAACCCTACCCCTACCTACCCTACCTAACCCCTACCTACCCCTAACCCTACCCCTACCTAACCCCCACCCCTACCCTACCTACCTACCTACCCTAACCCTACCTAAAGCATCCTCAGGCTGCAGCTAACCCTACCCCTACCTACCCCTAACCCTACCCTACCTACCCCTAACCCTACCCCTACCTACCCCTACCCCTACCTACCCCTAACCCTACCCTACCTACCCCTAACCCTACCCCTACCTACCCCTAACCCTACCTACCCCTAACCCTACCTACCCTACCTAACCCTACCCCTACCTAACCCCTACCCCTAACCCTACCTACCCTACCCCCTACCCCTAACCCTACCTAAAGCATCCACAGGCTGCAGCTAACCCTACCCCTACCTACCCTACCTAACCCCTACCTAACCCCTACCCCTAACCCACACCCTACCTACCCTACCTACCCTACCTAACCCTACCCCTACCTACCCCCTACCCCCTACCCCTACCTAACCCCTACCCCTACCTAAAGCATCCTCAGGCTGCAGCTAACCCTACCCCTACCTAACCCCTACCCCTACCCCTAACCCTACCCTACCCCTACCTAACCCCTACCCCTACCCCTACCCCTACCTACCCCTACCTACCCTAACCCTACCTAAAGCATCCTCAGGCTGCAGCTAACCCTACCCTACCTACCCTACCCCTACCTACCCCTAACCCTACCCCTAACCCTACCCTACCCCTACCTAACCTACCCCTACCCTACCTACCCTAACCCTACCTACCCTACCTAACCACTACCCCTACCTACCCCTAACCCTACCCCTACCTAACCCCTACCCCTACCTACCCCTAACCCTACCCCTACCTACCCCCTACCCCTACCTACCCCTACCTACCCTACCCCTACCTACCCCACCTACCCTAACCCTACCTAAAGCATCCTCAGGCTGCAGCTAACCCTACCCCTACCTACCCCTAACCCTACCCCTACCTAACCCCTACCCCTACCCCTACCTACCCTACCCTACCTACCCTAACCCTACCTAAAGCATCCACAGGCTGCAGCTAACCCTACCCCTACCTAACCCCTACCCCTACCTACCCCTAACCCTACCCTACCTACCCTACCCCTACCTAACCCTAACCCCTACCCCTACCTACCCCTAACCCTACCCTACCTACCCTAACCCTACCTAAAGCATCCACAGGCTGCAGCTTGTGCAGAACAGCGTTGCCAGGATCCTTACAGGAACCCAGAAATCAATCAATCAATCAAATGTATTTATATAGCCCTTCTTACATCAGCTGATATCTCAAAGTGCTGAACAGAAACCCAGCCTAAAACCCCAAACAGCAAGCAATGCAGGTGTAGAAGCACGGTGGCTAGGAAAAACTCCCTAGAAAGGCCAGAACCTAAGAAGAAACCTAGAGAGGAACCAGGCTATGAGGGGTGGCTAGGAAAAACTCCCTAGAAAGGCCAAAACCTAGGAAGAAACCTAGAGAGGAACCAGGCTATGAGGGGTGGCCAGTCCTCTTCTGGCTGTGCCGGGTGGCGATTATAACAGAACATGGCCAAGATGTTCAAATGTTCATAAATAACCAGCATGGTCAAATAATAATAATCACAGTGGTTGTCGAGGGTTCAACAAGTCAGCACCTCAGGAGTAAATGTCAGTTGGCTTTTCATAGCCGATCATTCAGAGTATCTCTACCACTCCTGCTGTCTCTAGAGAGTTGAAAACAGCAGGTCTGGGACAGGTAGCACATCCGGTGAACAGGTCAGGGTTCCATAGCCGCAGGCAGAACAGTTGAAACTGGAGCAGCAGCACGACCAGGTGGACTGGGGACAGCAATAAAATGGTGGTCCGATAGTCCAGGATTATGAGGAAAAACATTAAGATCCACAACATTTTATTCCACGGGACAAAACTAGGTCCAGAGTATGACTGTGGCAGTGAGTAGGTCCAGAGACATGTTGGACAAAACCCACTGAGTCGATGATGGCTCCGAAAGCCTTTTGGAGTGGGTCTGTGGACTTTTCCATGTGAATGTTAAAGTCACCAAAAATTAGAATATTATCTGCTATGACTACAAGATCCGATAGGAATTCAGGGAACTCAGTGAGGAACACTGCATATGGCCCAGGAGGCCTGTAAACAGTAGCTATAAAAAGTGAGTGAGTAGCTGCATAGATTTCATGACTAGAAGCTCAAAAGGCGATAACTGCCTTTGAAGTGAGGTATCTAACATCAAGTAGCCCTATTTTGAGATGTGAGGTATCACAATCTCTTTCAATAATGACAGGAATGGAGGAGGTCTTTATTCCAGTGAGATTGCTAAAGCGAACACCGCCATGTTTAGTTTGGCCCAACCTAGATCAAGGCACAGACACGGTGTCCATGGGGATAGCTGAGCTGACCACTCTGACTGTACCAGTAACAGACTCCACTAAGCTGGCAGGCTGGCTAACAGGGTGGAGCTGGCAGGCTGGCTAACAGGGTGGAGCTCGGGGAGTTGGAGCCCTGTCTATGTTCGTATACCGGGTTCTGCATCACCCTCCACCCTCAACCACAAGGCTCTCCAGAGGGTAGTGAGGTCTGCACAACGCAAGTTCTCATTTACAGCTGTGACCTAGCCAAGATAAAGCAAAGCAGGAGACTCATATCTCCCTCACTAGCTTTAAGCACCAGCTGTCAGAGCAGCTCACAGATCACTGCACCTGTACATAGCCCATCTGTAAATAGCCCATCTATCTACCTCATCCTCATACTGTATTTATTTATTTATCCTGCTCCTTTGCACCCCAGTATCTCTACTTGCACATTCATCTTCTGCACATCGACCATTCCAGTGTTAATGCTAAATTGTAATTATTTTCACCTCTATGGCCTATTTATTGCCTTACCTCCTTACTACATTTGCACACACTGTATATAGATTTTTCTATTGTGTTATTGACTGTATGTTTGTTTATTCCATGTGTAACTCTGTGTCGAACTGCTTTGCTTTATCTTGGCCAGGTCGCAGTTGTAATTCAGAACTTGTTCTCAACCAGCCTACCTGGTTAAATAAAGGACTTGTTCTCTACTAGCCTACCAGGTTAAATAAAGGACTTGTTCTCTACTAGCCTACCTGGTTAAATAAAGAACTTGTTCTCTACTAGCCTACCTGGTTAAATAAAGAACTTGTTCTCTACTAGCCTACCTGGTTAAATAAAGGACTTGTTCTCAACTAGCCTACCTGGTTAAATAAAGGACTTGTTCTCTACTAGCCTACCTGGTTAAATAAAGGACTTGTTCTCAACTAGTCTACCTGGTTAAATAAAGGACTTGTTCTCTACTAGCCTACCTGGTTAAATAAAGGACTTGTTCTCTACTAGCCTACCTGGTTAAATAAAGGACTTGTTCTCAACTAGTCTACCTGGTTAAATAAAGGACTTGTTCTCTACTAGCCTACCTGGTTAAATAAAGGACCTCGGCATGTGGATTGAGAAATCAAATGTGACCCTGTTTACAGCTCTGTATAGTAAAGAAACAGACATAAATCCTCTATTACAGGAGGACAACTTCCATCCTGAGCCATTTAAAAAGAGGACTTCCTAGAGACCAGTTTTTCAGACTGCGTCGTATATGCCACTCCACAGAGAACTATCTAGAAAAAGCAGCGGAGATGAGCAATAGGTTTCTAAGAGGAAGCTGCTCTCCACAATGTGTGGATGAAGCTGTTAATGTGTCGTTGGGGAAATGGATGAACTGCTACTGAAATACCCAGTGAAGAACTCTCTGGAATATTCACCAGACTTTAAACTCTCAAAGTGGGAGATGCTGTCAAACACTGGCCTCCAGTGGCCTATATGTTCAGTGAAGGCCTCCAGTGGCCTATGTGTTCAGTGAAGGCCTCCAGTGGCCTATATGTTCAGTGAAGGCCTCCAGTGGCCTATATGTTCAGTGAAGGCCTCCAGTGGCCTATATGTTCAGTGAAGGCCTACATTGCATGAGACTTAATGTTTTTACTTGGTCTGTGTTGTGTGATGCAAGAAACCGATAATATGAATCTTATTTTCATACAGAGAATTCGAGAATGTTGGCTATGACAAGTAAAATACTAAAGTAAAAGTATTTGGGTTTTAAATATACTTAATTATCAAGTGTAAATTATTTCAAATTCCTTATTAAGGAGATGGCATGTTTCTTTTTTATTGATGGATAGCCAGGGGCACGCTCCAACACTGAGACATCATTACAGATAGATAGCCAGGGGCACGCTCCAACACTGAGACATCATTACAGATAGATAGCCAGGGGCGCGCTCCAACACTGAGACGTCATTACAGATAGATAGCCAGGGGCGCGCTCCAACACTGAGACGTCATTACAGATAGATAGCCAGGGGCGCGCTCCAACACTGAGACGTCATTACAGATAGATAGCCAGGGGCGCGCTCCAACACTGAGACATCATTACAGATAGATAGCCAGGGGCGCGCTCCAACACTGAGACGTCATTACAGATAGATAGCCAGGGGCGCGCTCCAACACTGAGACGTCATTACAGATAGATAGCCAGGGGCGCGCTCCAACACTGAGACGTCATTACAGATAGATAGCCAGGGGCGCGCTCCAACACTGAGACATCATTACAGATAGATAGCCAGGGGCGCGCTCCAACACTGAGACATCATTACAGATAGATAGCCAGGGGCGCGCTCCAACACTGAGACATCATTACAGATAGATAGCCAGGGGCGCGCTCCAACACTGAGACATCATTACAGATAGATAGCCAGGGGCGCGCTCCAACACTGAGACATCATTACAGATAGATAGCCAGGGGCGCGCTCCAACACTGAGACATCATTACAGATAGATAGCCAGGGGCGCGCTCCAACACTGAGACATCATTACAGATAGATAGCCAGGGGCGCGCTCCAACACTGAGACATCATTACAGATAGATAGCCAGGGGCGCGCTCCAACACTGAGACATCATTACAGATAGATAGCCAGGGGCGCGCTCCAACACTGAGACATCATTACAGATAGATAGCCAGGGGCGCGCTCCAACACTGAGACATCATTACAGATAGATAGCCAGGGGCGCGCTCCAACACTGAGACATCATTACAGATAGATAGCCAGGGGCGCGCTCCAACACTGAGACATCATTACAGATAGATAGCCAGGGGCGCGCTCCAACACTGAGACATCATTACAGATAGATAGCCAGGGGCACGCTCCAACACTGAGGTCTTTACAGATAGATAGCCAGGGGCGCGCTCCCACACTGAGACATCATTACAGATAGATAGCCAGGGGCGCGCTCCCACACTGAGACATCATTACAGATAGATAGCCAGGGGCGCGCTCCAACACTGAGACATCATTACAGATAGATAGCCAGGGGCGCGCTCCAACACTGAGACATCATTACAGATAGATAGCCAGGGGCGCGCTCCAACACTGAGACATCATTACAGATAGATAGCCAGGGGCGCGCTCCCACACTGAGACATCATTACAGATAGATAGCCAGGGGCGCGCTCCAACACTGAGACATCATTACAGATAGATAGCCAGGGGCGCGCTCCAACACTGAGACATCATTACAGATAGATAGCCAGGGGCGCGCTCCAACACTGAGACATCATTACAGATAGATAGCCAGGGGCGCGCTCCAACACTGAGACATCATTACAGATAGATAGCCAGGGGCGCGCTCCAACACTGAGACATCATTACAGATAGATAGCCAGGGGCGCGCTCCAACACTGAGACATCATTACAGATAGATAGCCAGGGGCGCGCTCCAACACTGAGACATCATTACAGATAGATAGCCAGGGGCGCGCTCCAACACTGAGACATCATTACAGATAGATAGCCAGGGGCGCGCTCCAACACTGAGACATCATTACAGATAGATAGCCAGGGGCGCGCTCCAACACTGAGACATCATTACAGATAGATAGCCAGGGGCGCGCTCCAACACTGAGACATCATTACAGATAGATAGCCAGGGGCGCGCTCCAACACTGAGACGTCATTACAGATAGATAGCCAGGGGCGCGCTCCAACACTGAGACGTCATTACAGATAGATAGCCAGGGGCGCGCTCCAACACTGAGACGTCATTACAGATAGATAGCCAGGGGCGCGCTCCAACACTGAGACGTCATTACAGATAGATAGCCAGGGGCGCGCTCCAACACTGAGACGTCATTACAGATAGATAGCCAGGGGCGCGCTCCAACACTGAGACGTCATTACAGATAGATAGCCAGGGGCGCGCTCCAACACTGAGACGTCATTACAGATAGATAGCCAGGGGCGCGCTCCAACACTGAGACGTCATTACAGATAGATAGCCAGGGGCGCGCTCCAACACTGAGACGTCATTACAGATAGATAGCCAGGGGCGCGCTCCAACACTGAGACGTCATTACAGATAGATAGCCAGGGGCGCGCTCCAACACTGAGACGTCATTACAGATAGATAGCCAGGGGCGCGCTCCAACACTGAGACATCATTACAGATAGATAGCCAGGGGCGCGCTCCAACACTGAGACATCATTACAGATAGATAGCCAGGGGCGCGCTCCAACACTGAGACATCATTACAGATAGATAGCCAGGGGCGCGCTCCAACACTGAGACATCATTACAGATAGATAGCCAGGGGCGCGCTCCAACACTGAGGTCTTTACAGATAGATAGCCAGGGGCACGCTCCAACACTGAGACATCATTACAGATAGATAGCCAGGGGCACGCTCCAACACTGAGACATCATTACAGATAGATAGCCAGGGGCGCGCTCCAACACTGAGACATCATTACAGATAGATAGCCAGGGGCGCGCTCCAACACTGAGACATCATTACAGATAGATAGCCAGGGGCGCGCTCCAACACTGAGACATCATTACAGATAGATAGCCAGGGGCGCGCTCCAACACTGAGACATCATTACAGATAGATAGCCAGGGGCGCGCTCCAACACTGAGACGTCATTACAGATAGATAGCCAGGGGCGCGCTCCAACACTGAGACGTCATTACAGATAGATAGCCAGGGGCGCGCTCCAACACTGAGACGTCATTACAGATAGATAGCCAGGGGCGCGCTCCAACACTGAGACGTCATTACAGATAGATAGCCAGGGGCGCGCTCCAACACTGAGACGTCATTACAGATAGATAGCCAGGGGCGCGCTCCAACACTGAGACGTCATTACAGATAGATAGCCAGGGGCGCGCTCCAACACTGAGACGTCATTACAGATAGATAGCCAGGGGCGCGCTCCAACACTGAGACGTCATTACAGATAGATAGCCAGGGGCGCGCTCCAACACTGAGACGTCATTACAGATAGATAGCCAGGGGCGCGCTCCAACACTGAGACGTCATTACAGATAGATAGCCAGGGGCGCGCTCCAACACTGAGACGTCATTACAGATAGATAGCCAGGGGCGCGCTCCAACACTGAGACGTCATTACAGATAGATAGCCAGGGGCGCGCTCCAACACTGAGACGTCATTACAGATAGATAGCCAGGGGCGCGCTCCAACACTGAGACGTCATTACAGATAGATAGCCAGGGGCGCGCTCCAACACTGAGACGTCATTACAGATAGATAGCCAGGGGCGCGCTCCAACACTGAGACGTCATTACAGATAGATAGCCAGGGGCGCGCTCCAACACTGAGACGTCATTACAGATAGATAGCCAGGGGCGCGCTCCAACACTGAGACGTCATTACAGATAGATAGCCAGGGGCGCGCTCCAACACTGAGACGTCATTACAGATAGATAGCCAGGGGCGCGCTCCAACACTGAGACATCATTACAGATAGATAGCCAGGGGCGCGCTCCAACACTGAGACATCATTACAGATAGATAGCCAGGGGCGCGCTCCAACACTGAGACATCATTACAGATAGATAGCCAGGGGCGCGCTCCAACACTGAGACATCATTACAGATAGATAGCCAGGGGCGCGCTCCAACACTGAGACATCATTACAGATAGATAGCCAGGGGCGCGCTCCAACACTGAGACAGTGGGGGTTAACGGTGTGTGTGTGTGTGTGTGTTCCAGGTGGTTCTCTGTGGGGGGTTAACGGTGTGTGTGTGTTCCAGGTGGTTCTCTGTGGGGGGTTAACGGTGTGTGTGTGTTCCAGGTGGTTCTCTGTGGGGGGTTAACGGTGTGTGTGTGTGTGTGTTCCAGGTGGTTCTCTGTGGGGGTTTAACGGTGTGTGTGTGTTCCAGGTGGTTCTCTGTGGGGGGTTAACGGTGTGTGTGTGTTCCAGGTGGTTCTCTGTGGGGGGTTAACGGTGTGTGTGTGTTCCAGGTGGTTCTCTGTGGGGGGTTAACGGTGTGTGTGTGTTCCAGGTGGTTCTCTGTGGGGGTTAACGGTGTGTGTGTGTGTGTTCCAGGTGGTTATCTGTGGGGGTTAACGGTGTGTGTGTGTGTGTGTGTTCCAGGTGGTTCTCTGTGGGGGGTTAACGGTGTGTGTGTGTGTTCCAGGTAGTTCTCTGTGGGGGGTTAACGGTGTGTGTGTGTTCCAGGTAGTTCTCTGTGGGGGGTTAACGGTGTGTGTGTGTTCCAGGTAGTTCTCTGTGGGGGGTTAACGGTGTGTGTGTGTTCCAGGTGGTTCTCTGTGGGGGGTTAACGGTGTGTGTGTGTGTTCCAGGTGGTTCTCTGTGGGGGGGTTAACGGTGTGTGTGTGTTCCAGGTGGTTCTCTGTGGGGGGTTAACGGTGTGTGTGTGTTCCAGGTGGTTCTCTGTGGGGGGTTAACGGTGTGTGTGTGTTCCAGGTGGTTCTCTGTGGGGGGTTAACGGTGTGTGTGTGTTCCAGGTGGTTCTCTGTGGGGGGTTAACGGTGTGTGTGTGTGTTCCAGGCGGTTCTCTGTGGGGGGTTAACGGTGTGTGTGTGTTCCAGGTGGTTCTCTGTGGGGGGTTAACGGTGTGTGTGTGTTCCAGGTGGTTCTCTGTGGGGGGTTAACGGTGTGTGTGTGTGTTCCAGGCGGTTCTCTGTGGGGGGTTAACGGTGTGTGTGTGTTCCAGGCGGTTCTCTGTGGGGGGTTAACGGTGTGTGTGTGTGTGTTCCAGGTGGTTCTCTGTGGGGGGGTTAACGGTGTGTGTGTGTGTGTGTTCCAGGTGGTTCTCTGTGGGGGGTTAACGGTGTGTGTGTGTTCCAGGTGGTTCTCTGTGGGGGGTTAACGGTGTGTGTGTGTTCCAGGCGGTTCTCTGTGGGGGGGTTAACGGTGTATGTGTGTGTTCCAGGCGGTTCTCTGTGGGGGGGTTAACGGTGTATGTGTGTGTTCCAGGTGGTTCTCTGTGGGGGTTAACGGTGTGTGTGTGTTCCAGGTGGTTCTCTGTGGGGGGTTAAGGGTGTGTGTGTGTTCCAGGTGGTTCTCTGTGGGGGGTTAACGGTGTGTGTGTGTTCCAGGTGGTTCTCTGTGGGGGGTTAAGGGTGTGTGTGTGTTCCAGGTGGTTCTCTGTGGGGGGGGTTAACGGTGTGTGTGTGTTCCAGGTGGTTCTCTGTGGGGGGTTAACGGTGTGTGTGTGTTCCAGGTGGTTCTCTGTGGGGGGTTAACGGTGTGTGTGTGTTCCAGGTGGTTCTCTGTGGGGGGTTAACGGTGTGTGTGTGTGTGTGTTCCAGGTGGTTCTCTGTGGGGGGGTTAACGGTGTGTGTGTGTTCCAGGTGGTTCTCTGTGGGGGGGTCTGCCAGGATTCCTCGGCTGCAGCAGATGATCAGAGATCTGTTCGCTGACGTGGAGCTGCTAAGCTCCGCCCCTCCTGATGAGGTCATTGCGGTCGGCGCAGCGATGGAGGCGGGCCTTCTAGTCGGCCGGGAGATTGGCTCCTCCCCAGAGTCTGTTACCGTGGAAGCCTGTGTCTCAGACATTCTGCTCAAGGTACACACACACACACACACACACACACACGACTAATAGAGCAGCTTCTGATTGGCTAATCTGTGTGATTGACAGGAGGTGGATGAAACAGGGGCTGAGGTGTTCTCTGTGCTCCTCCCCTCGGGCACGCCCCTTCCTGCTCGGCGACATCACATCCTGTCTGGTCCTGGCCGCTTGGCATCTCTCTGTCTGGAGCTTTACCAGAAAACCACAGAGCAGCCAGAGAGACTGGCCAAGGTACACACACACACACACATACACACACACACACACACACACACACACACACACACACAGAGCAGCAGAGAGACTGGCCAAGGTACACACACACCAACATGTCTCTTATCTGCAGATTGTTCTGAGAGACCTCCCCCTCCCCTCCCTCCCCTCCCCTCCTCCCCCCCCCCTCCTCCCCCTCCTCTCCCCCCTCCTCCCCCCCTCCACCAGAGAACCAACATGTCTCTTGTCTGCAGATTGTTCTGAGAGACCTGGAGACCAAAGAGGACAACCATGACATTGATGCCGTGGTAACCATGAAGAGGTAACTCCCAGCAGCACTCTGTTTCAGCTGTGGACCGGGCCGTGGTGGTGGACTGGACCGGACCGTGTGTGTGTGTGTGGGGACCGGACCGTGTGTGTGGACCGGGCCGTGTGTAACCTGTGTGTGTTTCAGGGACGGGTCTCTCCATGTGAGCTGTGTGGACTGGACCGTGTGTGTGTGGACCGGGCCGTGTGTAACCTGTGTGTGTTTCAGGGACGGGTCTCTCCATGTGAGCTGTGTGGACTGGACCGTGTGTGTGTGGACCGGACCGTTTATTCGGACCGTGTGTAACCTGTGTGTGTTTCAGGGACGGGTCTCTCCATGTGAGCTGTGTGGACTGGACCGTGTGTGTGTGGACCGGACCGTGTGTAACCTGTGTGTGTTTCAGGGACGGGTCTCTCCATGTGAGCTGTGTGGACTGGACCGTGTGTGTGTGGACCGTGTATTCGGACCGTGTGTAACCTGTGTGTGTTTCAGGGACGGGTCTCTCCATGTGAGCTGTGTGGACTGGACCGTGTGTGTGTGGACCGTGTATTCGGACCGTGTGTAACCTGTGTGTGTTTCAGGGACGGGTCTCTCCATGTGAGCTGTGTGGACTGGACCGTGTGTGTGTGGACCGTGTATTCGGACCGTGTGTAACCTGTGTGTGTTTCAGGGACGGGTCTCTCCATGTGAGCTGTGTGGACTGGACCGTGTGTGTGTGGACCGGACCGTGTGTAACCTGTGTGTGTTTCAGGGACGGGTCTCTCCATGTGAGCTGTGTGGACTGGACCGTGTGTGTGTGGACCGTGTATTCGGACCGTGTGTAACCTGTGTGTGTTTCAGGGACGGGTCTCTCCATGTGAGCTGTGTGGACTGGACCGTGTGTGTGTGGACCGTGTATTCGGACCGTGTGTAACCTGTGTGTGTTTCAGGGACGGGTCTCTCCATGTGAGCTGTGTGGACTGGACCGTGTGTGTGTGGACCGGACCGTGTATTCGGACCGTGTGTAACCTGTGTGTGTTTCAGGGACGGGTCTCTCCATGTGAGCTGTGTGGAGCAGAACAGTGGGAAGACTGAAGCCATCAGCATATCAGCAGCCTCCTGATTTCACCACCAAGTTAATGTCATTAAAGTTCCTTTTTAAAGTTTAAATAAAGACATTCTGGTTTAACTTAGTTCCTTTATTCTCTTCAGTTACGAACAGCTGCAACAGACTTCCTTTATTCTCTCCAGTTACGAACAGCGGTTATTCTCTCCGTGGTCTCTCAGCCTGGCAGGAAGAGACTGCAGGTCTGTGTTCCCTGCTGAACATTCACAGGGGCGTCGCTGTGGGTTCTCTTGGCCCTGATAGGCCAGGTGTGCAGCAGGCGCTGGTAGGGTACATGTGTATATAGGGCATCTCTATAACAGTAGGGCGTGGGTAAGGTTCTATAACAGTAGGGCGTGGGTAAGGTCTCTATAACAGTAGGGCGTGGGTAAGGTGTCTATAACAGTAGGGCGTGGGTAAGGTTCTCTATAACAGTAGGGGTGGGTAAGGTGTCTATAACAGTAGGGCGTGGGTAAGGTGTCTATAACAGTAGGGCGTGGGTAAGGTCTCTATAACAGTAGGGCGTGGGTAAGGTTTCTATAACAGTAGGGCGTGGGTAAGGTGTCTCTATAACAGTAGGGGTGGGTAAGGTGTCTATAACAGTAGGGCGTGGGTAAGGTGTCTATAACAGTAGGGCGTGGGTAAGGTCTCTATAACAGTAGGGCGTGGGTAAGGTGTCTCTATAACAGTAGGGTGTGGGTAAGGTGTCTATAACAGTAGGGCGTGGGTAAGGTGTCTATAACAGTAGGGCGTGGGTAAGGTATCTCTATAACAGTAGGGCGTGGGTAAGGTGTCTATAACAGTAGGGCGTGGGTAAGGTGTCTCTATAACAGTAGGGCGTCTCTATAACAGTAGGGGCGTGGGTAAGGTGTCTCTATAACAGTAGGGCGTGGGTAAGGTGTCTATAACAGTAGGGCGTGGGTAAGGTATCTATAACAGTAGGGCGTGGGTAAGGTGTCTATAACAGTAGGGCGTGGGTAAGGTGTCTATAACAGTAGGGTGTGGGTAAGGTCTCTATAACAGTAGGGTGTGGGTAAGGTGTCTCTATAACAGTAGGGCGTCTCTATAACAGTAGGGCGTGGGTAAGGTGTCTCTATAACAGTAGGGCGTGGGTAAGGTGTCTCTATAACAGTAGGGTGTGGGTAAGGTATCTCTATAACAGTAGGGCGTGGGTAAGGTGTCTATAACAGTAGGGTGTGGGTAAGGTGTCTATAACAGTAGGGCGTGGGTAAGGTGTCTATAACAGTAGGGTGTGGGTAAGGTCTCTATAACAGTAGGGTGTGGGTAAGGTGTCTCTATAACAGTAGGGCGTCTCTATAACAGTAGGGCGTGGGTAAGGTGTCTCTATAACAGTAGGGCGTGGGTAAGGTGTCTCTATAACAGTAGTGTGTGGGTAAGGTATCTCTATAACAGTAGGGCGTGGGTAAGGTGTCTATAACAGTAGGGTGTGGGTAAGGTGTCTATAACAGTAGGGCGTGGGTAAGGTGTCTATAACAGTAGGGCGTGGGTAAGGCATCTCTATAACAGTAGGGCGTGGGTAAGGTGTCTATAACAGTAGGGCGTGGGTAAGGTGTCTATAACAGTAGGGCGTGGGTAAGGTGTCTATAACAGTAGGGCGTGGGTAAGGTGTCTATAACAGTAGGGCGTGGGTAAGGTATCTCTATAACAGTAGGGCGTGGGTAAGGTGTCTATAACAGTAGGCGTGGGTAAGGTGTGTCTATAACAGTAGGACGTGGGTAAGGTGTCTCTATAACAGTAGGGCGTGGGTAAGGTATCTCTATAACAGTAGGGCGTGGGTAAGGTGTCTCTATAACAGTAGGGCGTGGGTAAGGTGTCTATAACAGTAGGCGTGGGTAAGGTGTCTCTATAACAGTAGGGCGTCTCTATAACAGTAGGGCGTGGGTAAGGTGTCTCTATAACAGTAGGGCGTGGGTAAGGTGTCTCTATAACAGTAGGGCGTGGGTAAGGTATCTCTATAACAGTAGGGCGTGGGTAAGGTGTCTCTATAACAGTAGGGTGTGGGTAAGGTCTCTATAACAGTAGGTCGTGGGTAAGGTGTCTATAACAGTAGGGCGTGGGTAAGGTGTCTCTAACAGTAGGGCGTGGGTAAGGTGTCTATAACAGTAGGGCGTGGGTAAGGTGTCTATAACAGTAGGGCGTGGGTAAGGTGTGTCTATAACAGTAGGGCGTGGGTAAGGTGTCTCTATAACAGTAGGGCGTGGGTAAGGTGTTCTATAACAGTAGGGCGTGGGTAAGGTGTCTCTATAACAGTAGGGGTGGGTAAGGTTCTCTATAACAGTAGGGCGTGGGTAAGGTGTCTATAACAGTAGGGCGTGGGTAAGGTGTCTCTATAACAGTAGGGCGTGGGTAAGGTGTCTCTATAACAGTAGGGCGTGGGTAAGGTGTCTCTATAACAGTAGGGCGTGGGTAAGGTGTCTCTATAACAGTAGGGCGTGGGTAAGGTGTCTATAACAGTAGGGCGTGGGTAAGGTGTCTCTATGACGGTAGGGCGTGGGTAAGGTGTCTCTAACAGTAGGGCGTTGGTAAGGTGTCTCTGACAGTAGGGCGTGGGTAAGGTGTCTCTATAACAGTAGGGCGTGGGTAAGGTGTCTCTATAACAGTAGGGCGTGGGTAAGGTATCTCTATAACAGTAGGGCGTGGGTAAGGTGCTCTATAACAGTAGGGCGTGGGTAAGGTGTCTCTATAACAGTAGGGCGTGGGTAAGGTGTCTCTATAACAGTAGGGCGTGGGTAAGGTGTCTCTATAACAGTAGGGCGTGGGTAAGGTGTGCTCTATAACAGTAGGGCGTGGGTAAGGTGTCTCTATAACAGTAGGGTGTGGGTAAGGTCTCTATAACAGTAGGGTGTGGGTAAGGTGTCTCTATAACAGTAGGGCGTGGGTAAGGTATCTCTATAACAGTAGGGCGTGGGTAAGGTATCTCTATAACAGTAGGGCGTGGGTAAGGTGTCTATAACAGTAGGGCGTGGGTAAGGTGTCTATAACAGTAGGGTGTGGGTAAGGTATCTCTATAACAGTAGGGCGTGGGTAAGGTATCTCTATAACAGTAGGGCGTGGGTAAGGTGTCTCTATAACAGTAGGGCGTGGGTAAGGTGTCTCTAACAGTAGGGCGTGGGTAAGGTGTCTCTATAACAGTAGGGCGTGGGTAAGGTGTCTCTATAACAGTAGGGCGTGGGTAAGGTGTCTCGATAACAGTAGGGCGTGGGTAAGGTGTCTCTATAACAGTAGGGCGTGGGTAAGGTGTCTCTATAACAGTAGGGCGTGGGTAAGGTGTCTCTATAACAGTAGGGCGTGGGTAAGGTGTCTCTATAACAGTAGGGCGTGGGTAAGGTGTCTCTATAACAGTAGGGCGTGGGTAAGGTGTCTCTATAACAGTAGGGCGTGGGTAAGGTGTCTCTATAACAGTAGGGCGTGGGTAAGGTGTCTCTATAACAGTAGGGCGTGGGTAAGGTATCATGGGGAAGGTCTGTGTAGATAATTCCTCTCCTCTCCCATATATCCTGGACTCCTCTCCCATATATCCTGGACTCCTCTCCCATATATCCTGGACCCCTCTCCCATATATCCTGGACCCCTCTCCCATATATCCTGGACTCCTCTATAACCTGGACTCCTCTCCCATATATCCTGGACTCCTCTCCCATATATCCTGGACTCCTCTCCCATATATCCTGGACTCCTCTCCCATATATCCTGGACTCCTCTCCCATATATCCTGGACTCCTCTCCCATATATCCTGGACTCCTCTCCCATATAACCTGGACTCCTCTCCCATATAACCTGGACCCCTCTATAACCTGGACCCCTCTATAACCTGGACCCCTCTCCCATATATCCTGGACTCCTCTCCCATATATCCTGGACTCCTCTCCCATATATCCTGGACTCCTCTCCCATATATCCTGGACTCCTCTCCCATATAACCTGGACTCCTCTCCCATATAACCTGGACCCCTCTATAACCTGGACCCCTCTATAACCTGGACCCCTCTCCCATATATCCTGGACCCCTCTCCCATATATCCTGGACCCCTCTCCCATATATCCTGGACTCCTCTATAACCTGGACTCCTCTCCCATATATCCTGGACTCCTCTCCCATATAACCTGGACCCCTCTATAACCTGGACCCCTCTCCCATATATCCTGGACTCCTCTCCCATATAACCTGGACCCCTCTATAACCTGGACCCCTCTATAACCTGGACCCCTCTATAACCTGGACCCCTCTCCCATATATCCTGGACTCCTCTCCCATATATCCTGGACTCCTCTCCCATATAACCTGGACCCCTCTATAACCTGGACCCCTCTATAACCTGGACCCCTCTATAACCTGGACTCCTCTCCCATATATCCTGGACTCCTCTCCCATATATCCTGGATATTGAGGGCTTCCACCATTTTAAAGTAGTCACCTGGATGGAACGATCATTGGGTGCTAAGGTTGGGAAATGACTAAGCTACTGTATATCATGGCCACAATGTTCCAGACTGCTGCAGGTGACTGCTCTCTCATAGGCACCACTGCATTAGCAGCTGGCTTTGGTCATTGACTGTCTATGAATCGCTTCCTCTTCCCTCTATACAAAGAGTTGGTCAGAGGGACTGACTTCCTGTCCTGGTGACCACTTCCTCTCCAGCGGCCAGTCTCCTGTACAGATCGCTGAGCTCGTCTGGTCCGGGTCGGTCCGAATCCGGCGTAGACGGGATGTCAAAGTCCGAAGACATCTGAGACTCCGTTGGCTCTGATTGGTTAGTGTGGCTGCCACACTCCTCCCCCAAGCCTCCAGATTGGTCAATGCATCTCCCTGACACCGGTCTTCTGATTGGATGAGCATGCTGTCAGCCTGACTCGGGCCTCGCCCAGCCGAGAGAGGAATTGACGGCGAGGGGAGTGTGACGAAGTCATCAACAAACAGCTCTGGGGTCTGGGAGCCTGTCAGTGGAGAGTGGGAGGGGCTTGTGTGAGAGCAGGAGTTTGGTTGGCTGGTCTGGCTGTCCGTCAGTATCTCCGTGGTGAAAAACTCCTCCCAGCGAGGAGGGGGGCCAGAATTAGATACAGACCCCTCATCCCTCTCCTCCCCACCTCTCTCTCCTTCCTCCAGGTCTCTCTCCTCCCCACCTCTCTCTCCTTCCTCCAGGTCTCTCTCCTCCCCACCTCTCTCTCCTTCCTCCAGGTCTCTCTCCTCCCCACCTCTCTCTCCTTCCTCCAGGTCTCTCTCCTCCCCACCTCTCTCTCCTTCCTCCAGGTCTCTCTCCTCCCCACCTCTCTCTCCTTCCTCCAGGTCTCTCTCCTCCCCACCTCTCTCTCCTTCCTCCAGGTCTCTCTCCTCCCCACCTCTCTCTCCTTCCTCCAGGTCTCTCTCCTCCCCACCTCTCTCTCCTTCCTCCAGGTCTCTCTCCTCCCCACCTCTCTCTCCTTCCTCCAGGTCTCTCTCCTCCCCACCTCTCTCTCCTTCCTCCAGGTCTCTCTCCTCCCCACCTCTCTCTCCTTCCTCCAGGTCCCTCTCCTCCCCACCTCTCTCTCCCTCCTCCCCCTCCTCATCGTCATTAGATTCGGTACAGTCCATGTAGTCTCCGGTGACGAGAGGTGTGAAGGGAAGAGGATCGTCGGGAGGGTTAGTGAGCGTTGTGGGTGTGGCCTCCTGCATCATCACCCTCTTCCTGACAGGGGCCAGGTCCGCCCCCTCAAACAGCCAATCAGCACGGTCCACATCTGATATAAAAAAAAAAAAACAGAGCCAATCACAAAGCGGTGAAATAATGTAGAAAGGCTGGTTGGAAGGGACAGCTGGCTGTGGTCAGGAGAGAGACTCACCGTGGGTTTGCTGCTCTGGTCTGGTGCGTTTCAGTGTTCCCAGAGGTCTGTAGACCACAGCTGAAGAGGACACGTCTCTACACATGGACTTCAACCTGGAGACAGACGGTCACACGTACGCTAACAAATACAGTGCATTCGGAAAGGATTCAGACCCCTTCCCTTGTTACACATTTTGTTACGTTACAGCCTTATTCTACAATGGAGGAAAACAGTTGTTTAATCCATCTGTTACGTTACAGCCTTATTCTACAATGGAGGAAAACAGTTATTTAATCCATCTGTTACGTTACAGCCTTATTCTACAATGGAGGAAAACAGTTGTTTAATCCATCTGTTACGTTACAGCCTTATTCTACAATGGAGGAAAACAGTTATTTAATCCATCTGTTACGTTACAGCCTTATTCTACAATGGAGGAAAACAGTTATTTAATCCATCTGTTACGTTACAGCCTTATTCTACAATGGAGGAAAACAGTTATTTAATCCATCTGTTACGTTACAGCCTTATTCTACAATGGAGGAAAACAGTTATTTAATCCATCTGTTACGTTACAGCCTTATTCTACAATGGAGGAAAACAGTTATTTAATCCATCTGTTACGTTACAGCCTTATTCTACAATGGAGGAAAACAGTTGTTTAATCCATCTGTTACGTTACAGCCTTATTCTACAATGGAGGAAAACAGTTGTTTAATCCATCTGTTACGTTACAGCCTTATTCTACAATGGAGGAAAACAGTTGTTTAATCCATCTGTTACGTTACAGCCTTATTCTACAATGGAGGAAAACAGTTGTTTAATCCATCTGTTACGTTACAGCCTTATTCTACAATGGAGGAAAACAGTTGTTTAATCCATCTACAGAAAGCTGATTCACATCAGTGACAGACCTGATCAGTATTCAGACCCTTTGCTATGAGGCTCCAAATGGAGTTCAGGTGCTTCCTGTTTCCATTGATCATCCTTGAGATGTTTCTACAACTTGATTGAAGTCCACCTGTGGTAAATTAAATTGATAGGACATGATTTGGAAAGGCTCACACCTGTCTATATAAGGTCCCACAGTTGACAGGTAGAGCAGAAACCAAGCCATGAGGTCGAAGGAACTGTCCGTAGAGCTCCGAGACAGGATTGTGTCGAGGCACAGATCTGGGGGAAGGGTACCAAAAAATAAATCTGCAGCATTGAAGGTCTAAGAACACAGTGGCCTCCATCATTCTTCAATGGAAGAAGTTTGGAACCACCAAGACTCCTCCTAGAGCCGGCCGCCCGGTCAGGGAGGTGACCAAGAACCCGATGGTCACTCTGACAGAGCTCCTCTGTGGAATTGGTTGTCCTTCTGGAAGGTTAACCCAGCACTCCACCAATCAGGCCTTTATAGTAGAGTGGCCAGACGGAAGCCACTCCTCAGTAAAAGGCACGACGAAAAGACTCTCAGACCATGAGAAACAAGATTGAACTCTTTGGCCTGAATGCCAAGCGTTATGTCTGGAGAAAACCAGGCGCCGCTCATCATCTGGCCAATACCATCCCTACAGTGAAGCATGGTGGCAGCATCATGCTGTGAGGATGTTTTTCAGCAGCAGGGACTGGGAGACTAGTCAGGATCGAGGGAGAGATGAACGGAGCAAAGTACAGAGAGATCCTTGATGAAAACCTGCTCTAGAACGCTCAGGACCTCAGACTGGGGTGAAGGTTCACCTTCCAACAGGACAACGACCCTAAGCACACAGCCAAGACAACACTGGAGTGGCTTCAGGACAAGTCTCTGAATGTCCTTGAGTGGCCCAGCCAGAGCCTGGACTTGAACCTGATCGAACAGCTCTGGAGAGACCTGAAAATAGCTGTGCAGCGACGCTCCCCATCCAACCTGACAGAGCTTGAGAGGATCTGCAGAGAAGAATGGGAGAAACTCCCCAAATACAGGTGTGCCAAGCTTGTAGCGTCAGACCCAAGAAGACTCGAGGCTGTAATCGCTGCCAAAGGTGCTTCAAAGTATTGAGTAAAGGGTCTGAATACTTATATAAATTTGATGATTTTTTAATATTTGATACATTTGCAAAAATGTCTTAACCTGTTTTTGCTTTTATTATGTTTTTTTTTATCAATTTTAGAATAAGGCTGTGGAAAAAGTGAAGGGGTCTGAATACTTTCCCAATGCACTGAACACACACAGGCCTAATCCTCCACAGTCCTGTCATGGATTCAACAGCATTGGGTTAAGACATCTGCATGCTTCCCAGACGAAACATTACAGTAGAGTTCATCTACACTGAACTACAATATAACATTACAGTAGAGTTCATCTACACTGAACTACAATATAACAGTACAGTAGAGTTCATCTACACTGAACTACAATATAACATTACGGTAGAGTTCATCTACACTGAACTACAATATAGTAGAGTTCATCTACACTGAACTACAATATAACATTATGGTAGAGTTCATCTACACTGAACTACAATATAACATTATGGTAGAGTTCATCTACACTGAACTACAATATAACATTATGGTAGAGTTCATCTACACTGAACTACAATATAACATTATGGTAGAGTTCATCTACACTGAACTACAATATAACATTACAGTAGAGTTCATCTACACTGAACTACAATATAACATTACAGTAGAGTTCATCTACACTGAACTACAATATAACATTATGGTAGAGTTCATCTACACTGAACTACAATATAACAGTACAGTAGAGTTCATCTACACTGAACTACAATATAACATTACGGTAGAGTTAATCTACACTGAACTACAATATAACATTACAGTAGAGTTAATCTACACTGAACTACAATATAACATTACAGTAGAGTTCATACATCTACACTGAACTACAATATAACAGTACGGTAGAGTTCATCTACACTGAACTACAATATAACAGTACAGTAGAGTTCATCTACACTGAACTACAATATAACATTACAGTAGAGTTCATCTACACTGAACTACAATATAGTAGAGTTCATCTACACTGAACTACAATATAACATTATGGTAGAGTTCATCTACACTGAACTACAATATAACATTATGGTAGAGTTCATCTACACTGAACTACAATATAACATTATGGTAGAGTTCATCTACACTGAACTACAATATAACATTATGGTAGAGTTCATCTACACTGAACTACAATATAACAGTACAGTAGAGTTCATCTACACTGAACTACAATATAACATTATGGTAGAGTTCATCTACACTGATCTAAAATATAACAGTACAGTAGAGTTCATCTACACTGATCTACAATATAACAGTACAGTAGAGTTCATCTACACTGAACTACAATATAACATTATGGTAGAGTTCATCTACACTGAACTACAATATAACATTATGGTAGAGTTCATACATCTACACTGAGCTACAATATAACAGTACAGTAGAGTTCATCTACACTGAACTACAATATAACATTATGGTAGAGTTCATCTACACTGAACTACAATATAACATTACAGTAGAGTTCATACATCTACACTGAACTACAATATAACATTATGGTAGAGTTCATCTACACTGAACTACAATATAACATTATGGTAGAGTTCATCTACACTGAACTACAATATAACATTATGGTAGAGTTCATCTACACTGAACTACAATATAACAGTACAGTAGAGTTCATACATCTACACTGAACTACAATATAACATTACAGTAGAGTTCATCTACACTGATCTACAATATAACAGTACGGTAGAGTTCATCTACACTGAACTACAATATAACATTACAGTAGAGTTCATCTACACTGATCTACAATATAACAGTACGGTAGAGTTCATCTACACTGAACTACAATATAACATTACAGTAGAGTTCATCTACACTGAACTACAATATAACAGTACAGTAGAGTTCATCTACACTGAACTACAATATAACATTATGGTAGAGTTCATCTACACTGAACTACAATATAACAGTACGGTAGAGTTCATCTACACTGAACTACAATATAACATTACAGTAGAGTTCATCTACACTGAACTACAATATAACATTACAGTAGAGTTCATCTACACTGAACTACAATATAACAGTACGGTAGAGTTCATCTACACTGAACTACAATATAACATTATGGTAGAGTTCATCTACACTGAACTACAATATAACAGTACAGTAGAGTTCATCTACACTGAACTACAATATAACATTACAGTAGAGTTCATCTACACTGAACTACAATATAACATTATGGTAGAGTTCATCTACACTGAACTACAATATAACATTATGGTAGAGTTCATCTACACTGAACTACAATATAACATTACAGTAGAGTTCATCTACACTGAACTACAATATAACATTACAGTAGAGTTCATCTACACTGAACTACAATATAACATTATGGTAGAGTTCATCTACACTGAACTACAATATAACATTACAGTAGAGTTCATACATCTACACTGAACTACAATATAACATTACAGTAGAGTTCATACATCTACACTAAACTACAATATAACATTACGGTAGAGTTCATCTACACTGAACTACAATATAACATTATGGTAGAGTTCATACATCTACACTGAACTACAATATAACAGTACAGTAGAGTTCATCTACACTGAACTACAATATAACATTATGGTAGAGTTCATCTACACTGAACTGCAATATAACATTACAGTAGAGTTCATCTACACTGATCTACAATATAACATTATGGTAGAGTTCATCTACACTGAACTACAATATAACATTATGGTAGAGTTCATCTACACTGAACTACAATATAACATTACAGTAGAGTTCATCTACACTGAACTACAATATAACAGTACAGTAGAGTTCATCTACACTGAACTACAATATAACAGTACGGTAGAGTTCATCTACACTGAACTACAATATAACATTATGGTAGAGTTCATCTACACTGAACTACAATATAACATTATGGTAGAGTTCATCTACACTGAACTACAATATAACATTATGGTAGAGTTCATCTACACTGAACTACAATATAACATTATGGTAGAGTTCATCTACACTGAACTACAATATAACAGTACAGTAGAGTTCATCTACACTGAACTACAATATAACATTACGGTAGAGTTCATCTACACTGAACTACAATATAACATTATGGTAGAGTTCATCTACACGGAACTACAATATAACATTATGGTAGAGTTCATCTACACTGAACTGCAATATAACATTATGGTAGAGTTCATCTACACTGAACTACAATATAACATTATGGTAGAGTTCATCTACACTGAACTACAATATAACATTATGGTAGAGTTCATCTACACTGAACTACAATATAACATTATGGTAGAGTTCATCTACACTGAACTACAATATAACATTACAGTAGAGTTCATCTACACTGAACTACAATATAACAGTACAGTAGAGTTCATCTACACTGAACTACAATATAACAGTACAGTAGAGTTCATCTACACTGAACTACAATATAACATTACAGTAGAGTTCATCTACACTGAACTACAATATAACAGTACAGTAGAGTTCATCTACACTGAACTACAATATAACAGTACAGTAGAGTTCATCTACACTGAACTACAATATAACAGTACGGTAGAGTTCATCTACAATATAACAGTACGGTAGAGTTCATCTACAATATAACAGTACGGTAGAGTTCATCTACAATATAACAGTACGGTAGAGTTCATCTCAACATGTATACTGTTGGTCCCGTGTTTCAGGAGCTGAAATAAAAGATCCCAGAAAAGTTCCATATGCATCAAAAAAACGAATTTCTCTAAAATGTTGCGAATAGATTTGCTTACATTCCTGTTAGTGAGCATTTCTCCTTTGCCAAGATAATCCATCCACCTGACAGGTGTGGCATATCAACAAGCTGATTAAACAGAATGATCATTACACAGGTGCACCTTGTGCTGGGGACAATAAAAGGCCTTTCTAAAATGTGCAGTTTTTTTTTACAACACTACCACAGAGCTCTCACATTGAGGGAGCATTCGATTGGCTGACTGCAGGAATATTCACCAGAGCTGTTGCCAGATCATTTAATGTTAATTTCTCTACCATAAGCCGCCTCCAACGTCGTTTTAGAGAACTTGGCAGTACGTCCAACCGGCCTCACAACCTGCAGACCACGTGTTACCATGCCAACCAAGGACCTCCACATCCGGCTTCTTCACCTGCGGGATCGTCTGAGACCAGCCACCCGGACAGCTGATGAAACTGTAGAATTTCTGCACAAACTATAAGAAACCGTCTTGGGGAAGCTCGTCTGCTCGTCGTCCTCAGCAGGGTCTTGACCTGACGGCAGTTCGGCACGCTGGAGAAATGTGCTTTCACGGGTGAATCGCGATTTCAACTGTACCTGGTAGATGGCAGACAGCTTTTATGGCGTTGTGTTGGCGAGCGGTTTACTGATGTTAATGTTGTGAACAGAGGGCCCCATGGTGGAGGTGGGGTTATGGTATGGGCCCCATGGTGGAGGTGGGGTTATGGTATGGGCCCCATGGTGGAGGTGGGTTTATGGTATGGGCCCCATGGTGGAGGTGGGGTTATGGGCCCCATGGTGGAGGTGGGGTTATGGTATGGGCCCCATGGTGGAGGTGGGGTTATGGTATGGGCCCCATGGTGGAGGTGGGGTTATGGTATGGGCCCCATGGTGGAGGTGGGGTTATGGTATGGGCCCCATGGTGGAGGTGTGGGGTTATGGTATGGGCCCCATGGTGGAGGTGTGAGGTTATGGTATGGGCCCCATGGTGGAGGTGGGGTTATGGTATGGGCCCCATGGTGGAGGTGGGGTTATGGTATGGGCCCCATGGTGGAGGTGGGGTTATGGTATGGGCCCCATGGTGGAGGTGTGGGGTTATGGTATGGGCCCCATGGTGGAGGTGGGGTTATGGTATGGGCCCCATGGTGGAGGTGGGGTTATGGTATGGGCCCCATGGTGGAGGTGGGGTTATGGTATGGGCCCCATGGTGGAGGTGGGGTTATGGTATGGGCCCCATGGTGGAGGTGGGGTTATGGTATGGGGCCCCATGGTGGAGGTGGGGTTATGGTATGGGCCCCATGGTGGAGGTGGGGTTATGGTATGGGCCCCATGGTGGTGGTGGGGTTATGGTATGTGCCCCATGGTGGAGGTGGGGTTATGGTATGGGCCCCATGTTGGAGGTGGGGTTATGGTATGGGCCCCATGGTGGAGGTGGGGTTATGGTATGGGCCCCATGGTGGGGTTATGGTATGGGCCCCATGGTGGGGTTATGGTATGGGCCCCATGGTGGAGGTGGGGTTATGGTATGGGCCCCATGGTGGGGTTATGGTATGGGCCCCATGGTGGAGGTGGGGTTATGGTATGGGCCCCATGGTGGAGGTGGGGAGATCCTGAGGCCATTCATCAGTCTCCATCACCCCATGTTTCAGCATGATAATGCACAGCCCCATGTTGCTAGGATCTGTACACATTTCCTGGAAGTTGAAAATCTCCCAGTTCTTCCATGGCCTGCATACACACCCGACATGTCAGCTATTGAGCATGTTTGGGATGCTCTGGATCGAGGTGTACGACGGCGTGTTCCAGTTCCCACCAATATCCAGTAACTTCTCAGAGCCATTGGAGAGGAGTGGGGACGACATTCCACAATCAACAGCCTGATCAACTCTATGTGAAGGAGATGTGTCGCGCTGCTTGAGGTAAATGGTGGAGACACCAGATACTGACTGGTTCTGATCCACACCCACTACCTGTTCTTTTAAAAGGTACCTGTGACCAACCGATATCTATATTCCCAGTCATGTGACCTCCATAGATTAGGGCCTAATGAATGCATTTCCATTGACTGGTTTCCTCATATGAACTAATGGTTGTGTTTATATTGTTGTTCGGTGTGTTATGTTGACATTTTGGGACATTTTTGTTCGTTTTGGACTTCGGAGAGGGGTTTTCCGGGCTGCTCAGGTACTAAATGTCTTTCTGGAGGCAAGTCGAAGTTCTGAGCCGAAGTCTCAGCCCCTACGTCAACAGCTGGGATTCTTCAATAAAGTCTTTGTTGTCATTCAACGAGAGAACTCGTTTTCATGCACATTTTTTTCCATAGAGAAATACTGCACCAAACATCTTAGTTAGATGTGAAATTGTGCGACTAATTTTGACAAAAACTTGAATGTTGAGTTGTCTTCAATTCATTGTGATTATTTTGAGGTGTATAATGGCTACGGTTCAGCTAGCCGGGGTTCAGCTAGCCGGGGTTCAGCTAGCCGGGGTTCAGCTAGCCGGGGTTCAGCTAGCCGGGGTAATTAATTGTGATTATTTTGAGGAAGTGTATAATGGCTACGGTTCAGCTAGCCGGGGTTCAACTAGCCGGGGTTCAGCTAGCCGGGGTTCAGCTAGCTGGGTTCAGCTAGCCGGGTTAATTAATTGTGATTATTTTGAGGAAGTGTATAATGGCTACAGTTCAGCTAGCCGGGGTTCAGCTAGCCGGGGTTCAGCTAGCCGGGTTAATTAATTGTGATTATTTTGAGGAAGTGTATAATGGCCGGGGTTCAGCTAGCCGGGGTTCAACTAGCCGGGGTTCAGCTAGCCGGGGTTCAGCTAGCTGGGTTCAGCTAGCCGGGTTAATTATTTGTGATTATTTTGAGGAAGTGTATAATGGCTACGGTTCAGCTAGCCGGGGTTCAGCCAGCCGGGGTTCAGCCAGCCGGGGTTCAGCCAGCCGGGGTTCAGCCAGCCGGGGTTCAGCTAGCCGGGGTTCAGCCAGCCGGGGTTCAGCTAGCCGGGGTTCAGCTAGCCGGGGTTCAGCTAGCCGGGTTAATTGTGATTATTTTGAGGAAGTGTATAATGGCTACGGTTCAGCTAGCCGGGGTTCAGCTAGCCGGGGTTCAGCCAGCCGGGGTTCAGCTAGCCGGGTTCAGCTAGCCGGGTTAATTGTGATTATTTTGAGGAAGTGTATAATGGCTACGGTTCAGCTAGCCGGGGTTCAGCCAGCCGGGGTTCAGCTAGCCGGGGTTCAGCGAGCCGGGGTCGGGGTTCAGCCAGCCGGGGTTCAGCTAGCCGGGGTTCAGCTAGCCGGGGTTCAGCTAGCCGGGGTTCAGCCAGCCGGGGTTCAGCCAGCCGGGGTTCAGCCAGCCGGGGTTCAGCCAGCCGGGGTTCAGCTAGCCGGGGTTCAGCTAGCCGGGGTTCAGCCAGCCGGGGTTTAGCTAGCCGGGGTTCAGCCAGCCGGGGTTCAGCTAGCCGGGGTTCAGCTAGCCGGGGTTCAGCTAGCCGGGGTTCAGCTAGCTGGGTTCAGCTAGCCGGGTTAATTGTGATTATTTTGAGGAAGTGTATAATGGCTACGGTTCAGCTAGCCGGGGTTCAGCCAGCCGGGGTTCAGCTAGCCGGGGTTCAGCCAGCCGGGGTTCAGCTAGCCGGGGTTCAGCCAGCCGGGGTTCAGCCAGCCGGGGTTCAGCTAGCCGGGGTTCAGCTAGCTGGGTTCAGCTAGCCGGGGTTCAGCTAGCCGGGTTCAGCTAGCCGGGTTAATTGTGATTATTTTGAGGAAGTGTATAATGGCTACGGCATCTCAATGGACAAACCGTACTATTGATGTTTTTTCTCATCTTTCAAGCGAAGGTCTTTTAAGGGATTTATGGAGCACGTGTTGTTCAGCTAAAACGAACTGAAGCATGCCGACGCCTTTAGGGTGTAAGGGTGTTGGGGTATTAGGGGGTTGGGGTATTAGGGGGTTGGGGTATTAGGGTATAAGGGTGTTGGGGTGTAAGGGTGTTGGGGTGTAAGGGGGTGTAAGGGGGTTGGGGTATTAGGGGGTGTAAGGGGGTTGGGGTATTAGGGGGTGTAAGGGGGTTGGGGTATAAGGGTGTTGGGGTGTAAGGGGGTAAGGGGGTTGGGGTATTAGGGGGTTGGGGTATTAGGGGGTGTAAGGGGGTTGGGGTATTAGGGTATTAGGGGGTTGGGGTATTAGGGGGTTGGGTATAAGGGTGTAAGGGGGTTGGGGTATTAGGGGGTTGGGTGTTAGGGGGTTGGGGTATTAGGGTGTAAGGGGGTTGGGGTATTAGGGGGTTGGGGTA